>NW_009646849.1:812241-818702 GCF_000708025.1 Charadrius vociferus | reverse complement strand
ACAGGGGAGACAGGAGATGCCCAGGATAGCTACAGGCAGGCAGGGAGTTGAGCACTGCTGCAAGAGGAAGGCACATTTCTGCTATTCAACACTTTCCTCACAATAAAAAAAAGAAAGAAGAGATTAAATTCATGCCACTCGGGAAAAGAGAAACTATTAGATCCTGCATTTCTCCTCCCCTCTTTCCTTTTCATTTCTCCCTCAACAACAGGGTCTTTGTTTCTGGATTCACTGTTTGTGAGGAGGCAGCAGAGGTCACTGAGCAATCAGTTTGGTATAGTTTTCCTAGATTTTGGGATAGAATTCAGGCCAGTGTTTAATTATGGCACTTTGAAATTGAAGCTGGCTCCCGTTGCTTATCAGAGCATGGTAAATGGACTATGCATATACATGAATAACATCTGCATATGCGCACATATATATAAAATTCAGGTCAGATAACTACCCTTAGGAAGAAAGATACATTACACACACGTTCTTTATACATACACATATATAAATATATATAAAATAAATGGCTTCTGTTTGATTAACTTCTCAGCTTGAAAATAACATATTAATTAAAAAAGATGGTTACTTATGAAAGACCCATGACAATACTTCAACTTCTGTTTTCAGAACATACAATATTTGCTTGTTCCTCACATATCCCTGAACACCTAATTAAGTTAATATTTCCTTTTTGCTCAGTAGGGTAATCTTTCTACTAGAAGTGAAGTGGTATTCTATCTCTAAGGCAACTGGTCTTATCAAAGAAGCAGTGAAAATAGCAGGCATTTATTACTGACTGGATTTTAAAAATGTCTTCATTGGATAGTTAACCTGTGTATATTATGAAGTGAATGAATAGTAATTAAAATGCTGAATTTCTATTCTGGAAGAAAATCTAGAATTTTGAAAACATTTTAGTTTGCAGGAAAAACTATAAGTGACAGAATTCCTTGTGGAAGGAAAATTTCTTTCTGGGGAAAAAAATGCCATATGCATTCTGGTTTAGCTTTTCTAAAAATTAAACAAAGCCTGACCTAGCTAGGGACCCAGTAGTCTGCTTCTAGCTGTGGTAAAAGCCTAGCAAAGTATCAAAAAAGAAACATAAGAATGTTTATATTCTTAAGAATATTGCTTCGTGATATTACAACTGAGGTTCCTTTGTACTGGATCATACCACAGGGACACCAGGTTTAATATTCAACTGCCAACAGCTGGCATCTGCTGCTTTAGAGAAAGAGGAACAAATATAATTCTCCTAATTATCTGAATCATTATTCTTCTTACTTCATAAACTACATCTGCCTCCTGGGTCTGTTTTATACTGATCTCAGTTTCTACCAGTTGTCTGCAAATCATTACCAAAATCTTGTCCTTTTCTTCAGGCCTTGTTCCTTCTCTTTCTCTGAGAACCAAGCATAACAGGTGAGCATATTTAATGCTGCAACCCATGCCAGATTTATATGTATTCATCAACAAACACATCCTGGTGGATCTCTGCCAATAAAGCTTAGATATTCCTTTAAAACTTTGCCTTTCATGCCTTCCTATCAGAAGTCTTATATTTTTTCTACTTATTGCCTCATTTGCTTATGATTTTCAGACTCTAAACATCAACTTTCTGCTGCATTGTAGAATATTACTAATCCTAGAATATCCTTATTAAAGAAACCCACCTACATTGCTATCATTGTCATATCTTAAGTTTTTAGGTTTTCTTTAATGTAAGTGCTTGCATGCATCAAACATCTTACTTCTTTATCGTCAGCACTACTGCTGCAACATTGTTTGCCTAATCACTCACTAAGACTGCACAGCTTCTAGGTAGTATTCTGTGTGCTTTCTGTGGAGTGAAGCAATGTGTGGTACACTTATGGGTGTCAAGAAATCATTCATGGCAGCAGGCGAAAAAGTCTTTATGTCCTCAGACTGTACTTACAGTTGATCACAAAAAACTTCCAAAACCCCCAGATTTGGAATAGAGTAAGGACTGTCTCTTAATCTGGGTTTGTGCAGTGTCTGGTGTAGCGTAACTGCTCCTGCCAATCCAAAGGTCCAGCTGTACTCGACTGGTGCCGATTTGAGTATATAAAAAAAAAGATCAACTTCAAAATTTAAAATGTCATTTTTCCATTCTGTTGATCAATTGGTTACTAAGCAGTTAGACACTAGATTATTCTCTTTATCTACACCTTTAATCCTCTGTCATGAGCTCTGAAAACTGATGTAGGTTAGGAGTAATTTCTGGATGAAAAATAGGACTTTAGCTATAACTAATATAAATGAATTAAAGAATATTTTTAACCAAAGTCTCAACGCATCTTAGGATCTCAAACATATTGTAAGAACTGGCAGGGGTTTTAGTAAAGAAAATGATTAATATTATGAATTTTCAACAATACCATTGAGATTGTAAAGGGGAAAATGAAAGATTTTACAAAACCTACATAAAAACATCAGGAAACCAAAAAGGATTTGGCCAAACAAGCAGAGCAGGAATACTGACTAATTTTTGAAAACTAAACACTGAATACTAATAAGAGTACATGCTGGGCCTATTTTGAATTGGCAGAGATTCAAAGTGTTTTGCAGATTAGCTACTTTTTCCTGGAACAGGTATAAAGTTTTAGGTAAAAATCCTATATTATTAAAATAGTGTGAGAAGAATCCCTCAGTTTGAATATCAACTTATCATAATCTGCAGTGGTTTTGAATTACACTGTGGATATTGGTATAGATGAAAAAAAACAGTACTTACAATGCCTGTACACGTGGTTACTCCAATAATGATAGTGAATTCTTCTCATGGTGTTATTATGGATAGCAATGGAAGCAGTAGCTTAAACTTTTCATAGACTTTCATTGACTCCTGAATAAAGTCAAAAGGAATCCTTCATGTACATTATCAGACTATCTATCAGATGGGCAAATTTAGTAAGAAATTCAAAATTCCTCACCACAATGAAAAAAAAATACCCGTTCAGCAAATCTCTTGGAAAAAAACAAAAGGAGTATGTTTCATTCTTTCCAATAAGATCGATCAGGGCAGTAGAAGGCCCTCATACCGATCCTGGCTATTAGCAGACACAAACTTTCCAGGCAGAGGTCACACAATTGCCTCACCACTTTTCTTCCCCAATGGGACACAGTAAGCATCATAGGTTTCCACATGGGATTCTGCAGCAATCAGGATCAGAATTCCTCCAACAGCATCTGGCTTGTGTACTCTGCAAATTATATAAGATTCAAAATTATTTTAGTCTGCCAAGAGTTAAATTTAATTCTGCATTCAATTCACTTCATTTAACTACTTTTTAAAGTGTTACAGACCCTTCCTTCAGTCAGGAATTTTTGCTTTTGAGGTATGTGATGGTATTTATGGCAAAACAGAAGCAAGATGTTTGCTTAAATTTTTTAGAGACATTCTGGACATTTTATGTAAAAAGGCTTGTTTACCTCAACCAGAACTGTGTCCAAATTCATGTGTTTTACATCTCAATATCTGTGAAGGAACAAGGCTTTGTTGTATCATATATTGAACCAGATTTTAAATGGGTTTAAGTATGCAATGGTTGAGAAAGGTGAGCATTGGGATCATCAGGAAGTACCCCCCAAAAATTAAATATTTAATTCTTATTAATTTAATTGGGAAAGGAGTTTTCAAATACTCTGGAAATCCCATTAAGCAAATAACTGTCTTTTAATGAAAATATTGTGGCCATTATCATTTAATGTTTCTCTACAAATGATTTTGGAAATATTTTATCTGAATGTCTACACATGGTGTCCAAAAAATATGAAGGACTTTTTTCCCCCATCACATTTTTAAATGAACAGTCACAACTCGGAGGATCATTTTTGGTTGTTACCTCAGCATTTGGTACTGATGTCACTTCTGTTGCTTCCAGTCACAATAAATTTTGCTCTTTAACTTATGCAAGTAATAGCTATAGATATTTTAATATCATCTGAGAATGTTTAGGTTACAAATTATAGATTCTTTATTCTTCATTCCAGTCTTTGTCTTACTGATGTGAGCTACTTCCAACATTGCTTAAAAATTACTACTATAGTTCCAGGACCCAGCTTTATTCTGCTCTGGATAACAGAGAATAGGATACAACATATAACAGCTTTGAAAAAGACTTATCTTGCAATTAGCTTCACAGAAAGTTGGTCCTCTTATTGGTCATACCATTCCAAACCTTACATTTTTTAAATTATTTAAGTATTTTCATAAATAATGTAGTGAGACTACAAATTCCGCTGTATAACTGTGCGTGAAACACTGGGTGAAACATGTAAAATTGATTTCCAAAGTATAGCAAAGATTTTGCTCATGAATGCATTTGCTCCTCAGAGAATGAAAAGGAAGGAGGGAAAACCCGGTTCATTAAGCTGTCTTGCAACCAAAAGCAGAAACATCTGCCAAAATCATGAGTAACCTGATGGCTAGACACAGCAAGGGAAATGAAGAATTAGCTGTGCATTTCACGTTGTCTTATAAGAAGAATATTGTTTCAAATCATATTCTTTATGCGTGCCTTTGATCTAACATATAGGTAGAGAAAGTATTTTATGGGGTCAGTCATAATATGTACTGCTAAATAACTACATGTTAATTTACCTTTCTGTTTACATTTGACTGGTTGCTATCACAATGTGGATAAAGTTATTTGAAGGTAACAAACAAAAAAGAAAAGCATATGCTTGGTCATTTTTAGCATGTTTAGCAACACAAATACTATGTACACACACACTGTCATATTTGACTGTATTCCAGATCTGATGCTGAGGATATGAAAGCGAAGTAAAACCGTAGAAGGGATATTTTTGCCTGTTTTCCATGTAGCTCCCATCTTTTCTGGTCTGCATTATTGCTTGTTCATGAAGACTTAAAATTCAGCTTACATATTTACTATCCCACTGAAAAATGCATTTTAGGTGTTGCGATAGATTACCATAATCATGGCTGAAATGGTACTTTAGATGAAATTTCAGCAAGCAAATATGTGAACCTGCATAAGTCCATTTGATCATATAACTTGAAGTTAGTGGGTTTTACTCTGCTGCTTTTGTTGCTACTGGATCACAACACCACAGCAGTGTGGTCAGTTTAAGTGAACCTATTTCCTATAGATTCCCCAATACCTTGAGGAATTATCTAGGGAAACAGAGCCTCACATGAATAAACTAGGCAGGGAATAGCTAGGAGAAAGAAAATTGCAAAATACTTAAAAGGCTTGTTTTCTTTCTAGAGATTATTTGCTACTTTTGACTATTTTTAATTACAGTTTTGTAATTTCTAACAGGCCCTTACTCACCAGATCATTGAGCTAGAGCTGACTCAGCCTTTACCTTATCATAAGTTCCCAAACCCAGAAAGAAAGAAAAAGGAAAAGCTTTTGCTTACATTAAAGGCCAATTAGCTTTTTATGAAACTTCAAAATACTGGGTCAGAACAGAAATAAGACAACTCTGTACATATTTTTCTTATTGCAACCATACAAGGCAGGTTCCAGCTCATAGGCTTAGTCTCAGTTAACTGTCTCTCTAAATTACAGAAAATCCCTTGCACGATGTTTTACTTTCTACCATCTGTGTAACTTGATGATCTCAGCCTGTAGTGGTTTGGCCTCAGCCAGAAACAAAGAACCACACGGCCGCTCGCTCAACTCCCACAGTCATGGGAAAAATCGACAGAAAAAGGCAAAACTCATGGGTTGAAATAGTGCAATTTAACAGAACAGCAAAAGGGAAGAGGGAAAAAACCCCAAATATAATAAGACTGATAAAGGGATATAAAGACACCATTACAGTACAGCAGTGCAGCACACCAACCATACCCACTCCACCACAGCCCACCCCCAAGTGGCAACTGCACCCCCCTCCCTGGCTAGTGCCTCTTATAGCCTGGGCATGGCTCTAGTGGGATGGAATACCCGCCCCCTGCCGGCTCCTGGGGGAAATTAACCCCATCCCTGCCGCAACCAGGACACAGCCTCATTTCAAAGAACTGCCCAATCTACCCTTCAACTCCTTCTTTCACACCCTCCAGCATACATGCTATTCCTCCCCAACATGATCAACCGGATGTAAAGGAAGACATCAATGTACCACAGAATTAATTATACTCAAACTACTCCTTCTCTTTTTACAGAAATGTAAAGAAACTGAGACCAAACAAATGAATTATACAGTTCATCTGGTCATCACATATTTGTATTAATATCTGAAAATTCTTCCCCATCCCTACTTAACTATAACTGAACTCTTCAAGCACACAAGTCAAGTTTCTTCTGCAGTTGTGGTTAAAATTTCACCACAGCACTGTCTTATTCCCAGTAATGCTCTGTATGTGGCCATTCATTATGTCCTATGCCATAGTTTAAGGATTATTCCAATTTATGCTGGCATCAGTGACCACCTGCAAAGAAATGCAGCTGTGGCTCAGCCAACAAAGCAAATACTGT
>NW_009646849.1:788250-812185 GCF_000708025.1 Charadrius vociferus | reverse complement strand
GGTTAAAGTCTTGGCATCAATTTTACTTTGAGGAAAGCACCTTTTATTCATGATGTTTTTTCTTAAGGCACTTAAATCAATGTGGTAGCCAGACTGTGCTAGTAATGTTCTCCCAGCACTCTGTGTTATTCCAAAGGTGCTAACCGAGACAGGACTGGGCATTGAAACAATTATTTAGCCAGGTAGTTCTTTAAGAAGCAAAGAAAAAAAAAGTTGAAAAAATAATACAAATCTGTTTTTATCATAGGTATGTGAAAAGTGTCTCAAACATAAAATAAGAGTAAGGGGAAGTATTTAACATAATAATGAAAGATCTTTCAAAAAGATGCATGTAAACATGAGACAAAATAGCAATTTTTTTCTGAGGGACTGAGTCAAAAGCAAAAAGAAATTTTCTATTAGAGATGCAAACTGTGAAACTTTCAGTTTAAATAGTTCTTCCCTGTCAAGAGAAAAACAAACAAGAATGTAAAAATTGATTTAAAAATATAAATAAATCAGTACTCGAGTGAGCTGGACAGAGAAAACAGGTAGCTTTACAAAAAATAAAAAGGGCTTCTCAAATTAGAAGACAGCTGATGCTGCCCCACACCATTAAGCAGTGATCTCTTCGTACAGACCCAAGAGGTGCAGATATTCACAGACTCGCCCCGGGACTGGGGCTTTACTGTGCCTTCTTGTATTGGGCCCAGGAGTCCATCAGGGATAGGGGGAAGGATGGGGCAGCTGCCACGTGATGGAAACCTGTAGTGATACGTGAAGTGCTGTGCACCCATGAGCCAAAAGGATGAGATACTGAGAGACCAAGAAATAAACCAGGTACAGGCCCATACAGTGGATCTGCATCAAACCTTCACTGCAATTCTGTTCTGACCCAGAACTTTTTTCTCCTCGTGTTTTGGTGGCATGAAGAAACCCAGGTGACTTGAGCCAGCCATACAGGTGTCCTCTGCTTCCTGTTTGGCTGCAACAGCTAGCATGTGGAGGGAGAGAGGGGAACCATGACTGTGTAGCTTCTCTTTTTCTTGCTCATTTGTTTTCCAACTTGAGTGGGTGAGGAAGAAGTGGTCTGGGAGGCACAGATCTTTCCTTGCCCATGAACCATGACAGCAAAAGCCTGTGTAAAAAGTAAGATGTATTCCACTTAGCCCCATGTGTATATGTAAGACTGAAAACCAACAGTTTTCTTTTGGAGGGAAAAAAAAAAAAAAGAAAACTTGAAAGCACAATAAAAAGAGGCTGAGTCACTAAATAAAAAGCCAATAGAACAGGTTGTGAAAATGCTGTCCTCTGAAGGATGCATGTGCTTAATATCTGTGTATTTTCTTTTTAAGTGAGAGGAGAACAATGACAGTACTTATGTAGCTAGCTCAGTAACAGGAATAGGAACGGATTGTTGCTTATCAGCAACAATAAACTGTGCTGATCAACTCTCTAAATTAAAAGGTGAAAGTAATCTTTGCAGAACACATTACTGGTCACATTTTGAGCAGCTCTGGAACTGAGAATGGTACTTTGTAGTGAAAAAAAAAAAGTGAACATAAACAGAAAAATCAAGTAAAAAAAAAAGTCCTAACTGCTATTAAGGGTGTGTGTGGTTTTCTTGGGTTTTGGGGAGAGTTTTTTGATATATCTTTCTTCCAAATGCCATCTCTGAAAAATGAACTCTCCTTGACTCTTCACTTACTTGTTCTAACACTCTCCATTCTGTCCAGACCCACAGAGCTGCTCACATGTGTTACTTTCTGAGGGCCCCCTTGGTGTGGGTGGAAGTTTTTGGAAGAGCCTCAAAAAACTCAGTCTTTTTTTGGTGGACTGTGTTTTACAATAAGGTTGACTGCAAAGAGAACAGCTCATTCTTGTGTGCATCCTGGGCAAAGCACTAACCTTGACATAACAAGGACATTTTTCAAATATAGAATAATTGCATTTGATTTTTTTTTTAATGTGTTTTAGGTATAAATCGTCTTGTTTCACAGCAGGCATACATGGGGTTTAGTTTTGGAAGCATTTATGCTATTATTTTATTTCTTAAACAAATGAATTTCTTGTAATACATGTTAAAATCTTTCCCTTTCATTTATTTTATTTTATCATAAAAATAAATATTGTATCACAAAATCAGAATAGTTTGGGTTGGAAGTGGTTGTCAAAGATCATCTAGTCCAAAAGCCCTGCTACAGTAAGGAACATCATTCACTAGATCAGGTTGCTCAAAGCACCGTCCAACCTGACCTTGAACATTTCCACAGCTTCTCTGGACAACCTTTTCCAGTGTCTCACCACTGTCATTGTAAAAAAATTCTTACATCCAATCTAAAGCTATCCTCTTTTAGTTTAAAACTGTTGCCCCTTGGTCCTATCACTACAGGTCTTGGTAAAAAGTCTTTCTCCATCTTTCTGATAAGCCCCCTTTATATATTGAAAGGACACAATCACGTGTTCCCAAAGCTTTGTCTTCTCAAGCCTAAACATCTCCAAATCTCTAAACCTTTCTTCATAAGAGAGGTGTTCCAGCCCTTTGGTCATTTTTGAAGCCCTCCTCTGGGTCCCCTTTAAGAGGTCCATGTCTTTCTTGTTCTGGGGACCTCAGTGCTGGATACAGTACTTGAGGTGGGGTCTCACCAGAGCAGAGTAGAGGGGGAGAATCACCTTCCATGACCTGCTGGCCACCCTTCTTTTTATGTGCTTTGGGTTGCAAGTGCACATTGCCAGCTCAATTTTGTGTCCAGCAGTATCTCAGAGTCCTTCTCTGCAGAGCTGCAGAGCTGGTCTCAATCCATTCATCCCCCAGTCTGTAGTGATACTGAAGATTGCCCCAACTCAGGTGCAGGACTCTGCACTTGACCTTGTTGAACTTCAAGAGGTTGACATGGGCCTGATCCTCAAGCCTGTCAAGGTCCTTCTGGATGGCATCCCTTCCCACTAGTATATCAACTGCACCACTCAGCTTGGTGTTATCCACAAACATTATTTTCCTTTTTTTAAGAGAGAATGATTGGAGAACATGCAAGGTCATCAATGACAAAAATGACTGAATCAGACTGGCTTGGGCATTTGGACTTAAATCTTACACCAAAACATTCCTGGCTACTGTGAAGAAAGCTTATTTTCACTCATGAATTTTTGATCAGAAGGCTTAATATGGGTAGCTGACAAATTGGTGAGCTGAATCTCAAAAAACAGAAGGTTTTTTTAATGTAACGGGATTTCAATTTCCTGTCAAGTCAGAGAAATAACTCACAGTGCATAGAGTTAAACCTGTGCATGTCCCTGCAGGATTTGGGCCTAACGTTATGAGCAAGGGAAGAGATGGTACAATATTAAGGAGCTCTTCTTGCTCCTCTGACGTGCTGTAAAGTTTCTGTTTTGCTGAAAGAACAGGGAAATGCCTGGAGAATGTGATTCTGTGTTTTATTAATGTACAGTCTGAGCTCACAGAAGTTTAGGAGAAGATGGAAAATAGCATAATTCTTAACATTTTGACAGGACTTGTTTAGCTCATTTCTTCACATTTTGAAAAGGACAATTATGCTTTCATTTCAAAATTGCCTTTGTGACAGTTTCCATGACCAACATCTACTGCCAATGTTTCTGTATAGGTTTAGCAGTGCTATAGCAGAACTATTTACGTATGGTTTGATTTGCCTGACTATCTAGGTCCTAAAAGCTATCTAGGTGAGGCTAACCCAGGCTTGTGTATAGCTGAATTAACAATTATTCATGCTTTACTTTTTTTTTGGTTTAATTTCTATAATTCACTGTTGTAGTTCAAATGCCCTAATTTTAGCATCTGGAATATACTGCCAATATACAGTAATGTAAATAATTTAGTAAGAAAACACCATAGTAATGTGTCAAATTGCTTCACAGTATTGTGACATCTTTATTTTATTGGTCTATTCTTCTATTAACATAAACATAATTAATAAGTGCTCTCTCCATACAGTGTAGCTGCATTTATAATTATATGCAAGATCTCTTCTACAACAAAATACTATTTTGTGATAAAATGAAAATAATTTTCACAACACTCAGTTAATGTTACTGTACTGAAGGAAACAATCATTCATATTATATTGAAATGGTCACAACATCCTTTAAAAGTACATGAAATTTCCAGGAACTAGTCATGAAAAAATAGCAGTTTTCTGCTTGCTTATATCCAGTTCATGCTCTTGAGTCTCATATTCAGATTTCTTCATGGTGGAAGAACTGATAACACACTCTGTACAAACCACTCAAAGAATACTGATTTCAAGTGATCAGGAGCTGTGATTTCTGATCCATGGGAAACTTTAACTCATCAATGTCTTTGATCTGACATTTTCTTCCATTCGTCTGATGACCATGAAGCTATCAATTAAGTTCCTTTGAATATGCTTTACTCAGACAAATTTTATTATGCATGCATGTGACAGATTAGTATTTTTGCACAAATAATGAGAAAGAACAAGGTATGTAAAAGAAAGGAAAAAAAGACAAAGGTGTTAGAGAAGAAGAAAGTGGGGTGTAGTGAGTCAGAGAAGAAACAATTGAAAACTGAACAAAAACATATAAGTACCTCATAGAAACATGCTATAGAAACATACAGCCCATTAGTCATACAGCTACTATTGCCAGTTAAATCTTATTTTTGAGTTGTCAAATGTTGATAAAGGACAAAGAAAGCAGACATGCAGGATTCACAGAATTTATGTTTAACCAGCACCTGTCGAGTAGGGAATATATTATAAATTCATATGGTCATTATTTTTACCATCTCTCTATCTTCATGTCCCCATAGTCTCCATTTCACAGATGTGAACTTCAGAAACTTAGTGACTCCCTGAGGTCAGACCTGCATTTTTCCAGAGAGCTGAAGGCAGGCCACCTGGACCAGGGGTAAGTGCATTACACAGGTTACATCTTCAGCGTTTGTAAACAGTCACAGCTCAACTGACCTTAAGCTGTGACTTTGCCTTTAGATGCTTTGACTTCTGTTACATTTAAGAAACTGATTTGATCTAATTTTAGGAAGGTAAGAAATACTAAGGAAATAACTGATTTAGAATAATAGACTCTCAGTCCCTGGGACATCTCTCTAAACAGGAGAGAGAGGGAAAATCTTATTGTTGCTGAAGGCCAAAATCATAAAATAAAATGTTTTGAAAACTGGCTGAAATAAGCACTAGTCAAGAGGTCGGTGTAATATCAAGTGCAGAGAAGCTAGAGTTCATCTAGCAAGCTAATCTGGTAGCAATGTGAAAAGAAATATTGAAGATAAAATACAGTAAATACTTTTTTTTTTAATAAGCAGCAAGTAGAAGTAGTGCTGTAAAAGTTGCATAAAAAATTAAATAACTCAAACTGCTATGCTTTGTATTTGGAAGTATAATGATTTTCTTCCAATGAAATTCCAGAAAATGATGTGGCATAAAATAATCATTTTGTGCTCACTGCCATAAAATAATTCTTAAAATGCTATGTTGTTTCACCTTAATATTATTGCAACTATTAGTTAGAAATGTATCTCAATAAATTCATTGGAAGCCTCTTAAGGTATAGCTTTACGCTTCTTAAAAGACTTAGAAGTCTTTCTTTGTAGGATGTCAGGTACTCTCCTGTTAGTAAAGAAAACAGACTAGTTTGAACCATCCATCTTCATTTGAAAGGTAACAAAAGCAGATCTTTCTTGTAACACAATACTTGTCAGATTTGTCAAATGTGTAAATATAAATGAGAAACTGATAATCAAGCCAACAATATTTTCTTTTTATTTAGTAGCACACACCTGAAATCTGTTGGTTCTAATATCCCTGTCAGTAATTATGAAGGCCCTCGGGGCTATTTGTTAGACACTACATGATATGTTTTACACAATAGCAGCTTTTGGGGATATTCATATTTTGCTTCAGAAACGTAATTATTAGTTTTGCATAGTCTCATAATAGACCCTGTACAGGAGTCCCTTGTTTATGCAAGGAGATAAAGAATAAAAGCTAAAAAGTAAAGAATTTCTTCTTTTCACTGTTGCACTTGAAGAAACCATCTCGGTTGAATGTTGAGGTCTATTCTGAGTCTGCTTAATGTTGAGAATTTCATTAAAATTTTATTGAACATTTCCTTGCGCTTTAAATTACATCTAGGAAATTTATAGTGCATTAGGTTATTTTATGCATGGCCTATGTTGCACATAAGGGGCAATATTGTCCAGTTTTAGTGTTAATACAGAAGGAAAATGCAGTCTTCTTTCATTACACATCCTGGGCAAAGGCTAAGTAAAAGCTATGTTGACACTGCAGTCTAGTGGCAACACTACAAATGTAGGCAGATCTGAGCTACTTTGAGAATCTGCATTCTAGGAAAGTTCTATTATTAAAATCTTTATTTTTTTTCTCTCTGTTTTCTGGTAACAATTTTGAAGCTGTATGGTGGACACCAGTAAGGGCAACAGAGAAAGAAAAAATAGGACTTGCCAAAGATGAATTTCAGAGAATACTTTAGGTCAGTGGATTGTCTTTCTACAAGAAACTGAAAATTACAGTCTAATGATTAATTCATCCCCTTTTACTGTGTCTCTTTTCTCTCTAGGCAGAGAGTTAACCTTAAACAGCAATGTAGATATAAATAGGGGCACCTCCATGTCATTATTTTCTTTCTAGCTGCTATTGTGTGGTGGTGACATGGATTCAGGTCTTTGCTTATTATGGGAGTTCTTGAGTTTCTGGACCAAACCCATAAATTCATGAAATTGCTGTTTTTTGGAACAATATCTGACACAATGATTGTGCTAAGTACAACATATTTTCACCCTTAGAAGTATGTCAGTGAACTTCTGGGTGGTATTTTCTGTACCTATTCTCTACCTCTCTTCCTCCTACCGTTCTCTTTTAGACAATTAAATCAATTACAAATTTTATTTTAAAATGGAACTCATGGCTACTCAGTGGCCAAGGATGATGGATCTTCAAACTTAGACAGTTTACTTCCCTGTTCCAAGAAATGCTGCCCAAACCAAGGACCGTGATCAGGCATGCCCCTTAATTTAAGCTAAATTATGTTGAGGCCAAGTCCTTATTGCACTGGAGTGAGATAAAACACTCTCTGATGTTGGTAAGGGGCAGTGGAGAGAAGGAAATCTTAACCCTTTTGAGTACTGAAAATAATTTTTCAAACTCTACCTTTGTATCATTAGCCTAAAAAAAAAGCAAACTTTACTTTGATACACTAATTTGAAAAGGTTAAAGAATCGGGCAGGTATACAGTTCCAGTTTTCAAAGACAGATGCTTTGGTGACTTCAAAGATCCTGAGGTACTCTCAGAAATCAAGTGAAAGAAAAATAACAGCATGAAAAATATACTTGGGTTCAGTTTGCAGCACCAAAAATTATGTGGTTGATCTTAGATCACAGTCCTGTGTGCTTTAGGTTTTCTCTTTTTTTTAAGTATGCTTAACTCATAGAAATATTATTGGAAAACACAAAAATTCTACTATGATGGATACACCATTGAAGTTGCTAAACTTATATCTGTATGGAAATAGAAATAAGGAAGGAAATTAGGATGGAATAATACAGCTACTGTGTGATACCTACCCACATGGACACTTTTATGTTGCAGTAAATGCAGAGTAGCCTTTTTCCTCAATAAATATGACTAAATTACTATGTCAAAAAGAAAAAAAAAAGAATTTAAGATCAGTTATTTTACTGTGAAATAGCTTTGTTTATCCATGTCATGATAGGTAGTTTGCTGAGCATGTCTTGAAAAAAAAAACTCGCTTGTGATTTCTTTAATAGGAGAAATATCCTCCATGATCATGGTGTCATACAAATTTGTTATAAAAAGACAAGACATGTAAGAGACAGTTTCATAGATTGTAAAAGCTGTATTTGAGAGAAATTTGTATCTCTCTAAAATGAAAATATTGAAATGATCAGAGAGGATATTCAGTCCCTACAAAGTATTCTGAAACTAGGAAAGAAGGATAAATTACAGAAAAGGAGACGATAGAATTAAATGACCACTTGGAAAAGAACATACTTTTTCTACAAAGCAAAGAAAAATGTAAGCATCATTTAAATAAACTTGAACTAACCAGGAGCATATTACATAACTCTCAAAATAAAATTTTAATTTTCTGTAATATGTACCAAGGGTAATAGCAGCAGTTTGCTGCTGCTGCTGTTTGCAGTTTTATAAATCTACAGTAACATGTTACATTAATTTTTATTTAAGGAGCAGGGGATCATCAGAAAAAGCATTTCAATTTCATTTATGATCTTCCATCAAATTGCATTACTCTTTTGCAAAGTCACCTTTCTATATGTGAACTTGAAGTGTAATTTTGCAAGTTAGTTCACTAGCAGGATATGAGGGGGAAAGAAAAATAGAGAGAGGGAGAGTGAGAAGGAAGAAGAGATATCGAAGGATAAAGGACGAAGGGAGAAAAAGAGAGATAATTAATTTAATTCACTAAACAGATTAAAAAATATTCAGCAACAAATTAATACATACAAACGTAATTAATAACTTCAGATCTGAAATAAGATTACTTATTCCTACAAAATCTCGTATCAAATCGCACAGGAGATATTACCAGATCTTCTTTATCAGTACAGAGTAAACCCCTGTTGATGAACCAACATGTACTTGAAAAATATAGCTTAATAGTTATGCATTTATTATTATCTTCATATATGTTTAAGGGAGTCCATTATATTCTAGACTTAAAAGTAGCATGACAAAAACAGCTAAAAAGTCTTGACCTTTGTACAGGATATGCTCATAGGAATAATTTCAAATGTTAAGTAAAGATTTTACCAGTGGTAGCTGGGACATTCTTGAATACTAGGCTGTAAGAAAAAAAAAATATATATATATATATTCTCTATCTGTCATAAAGAGGCGAAGCTGTTATTTTTATGTTAATTTGAAAATGCTGAATCACTATCATCAACCTCATTTTCCAATGTAATCACTGCTGTTGTCTTCCTATTTTCCTGTATCTTGAACTCGAAGTAGAAATACACTTTGATTATGCACAGGAGTTTGTATGAGATCTGCTATAGTTAATGCACCGTGACATTTTTCAATATTAGCCTGAATTTCTAACATTTAAGCTCTTGCAAAATGTTCACCTGAGTTGAAGTTTCTATGATTTGACAATTAGTTGATGATGAAGGCTTTCAGAAAACACCAAAATTTCACTCCTTTATAAAATTCTTCTTCAGAACTGTTTAATATGGATCTAAGAGTGTAAATTTAACATTGATCCTAGCATGCTTACTGTTGAAATTTTTAATGAAATGCATAATGTTTTACGCAATAAATGTCTTTGTTTTAGGTATCAAGAATATATCTTCAGGAAATTCATGTGCACAGTGGAATACTTCTAACGTTTCAAACCATGACATTAAATATTCCGAATTCTGAAGTTTTAAAGGTACTACAACACCCATCATATGTATGAACACTTTGCTGAAAAAAAAAATTAAAATTAATTGAGGCAAGGGACCTGCAGAAGAGTCTTTTTTTTTTTTTTTTAAATCTCATTAATTACTCATTATTTAGCAATGCCAGTATTTTTTATAAGTGATCTTATGAATAATTTCAAAGTATCCTAGTTCCCAAATACAGGAGATTCTCAAATCGTGTCCTGTTTTCACAGAGACAACACCCAGCTTTACATCATCCTCACATAATTTCAACAATTACAGCCAGGCACATGTGCCAGTAAGCACACAGCCTGCTCCTGTCAGCTACCTGATCCGAATGACTGGATATCCACTGTGACCAGAGTGGACTGGGGCATGTACCTGTCTCATGATTTAGATGCAATCTTAAAGTATAAGAATGCATAAGCTTGTTATAAATTAGTATTTCTGTAATTTGTAATAGGAAATTATTATTAAAAATAACAGCTGCAAAAAGAGAATGCTAAAGATGCAAAGCTATACCCTAACATGCAGAAACAACTGATGTTAATTTGATATGTGGAATATTACCTGCACCATACAATCTTATCTTTTCATAAAATTACTGTGATTAGTGTCTCAAAAATAAAATGTCCTGTTTGCTGGAGAGGGGGAGGCAAATGGCATGTTAACATGAGGAACTTTCTCAAGGGCTTAATATTAGCAAATAAAAAAGTGGGGAAAAAAAAAAAAAAGAGCTCTTGTTGAACTGTGTGAATTACATTCATGGGAAATTGATCTTAGCTGAAAACAAAATTATTAGCATATTAATAAAGAGAGAACAGGTAAAGAATATGAGAAAAATAAAAATTCTAATAAAGGTATGTAAAGTGCTGGCTACAATCTAACATGATTAAAATTAATCAGAATTGTAATACCATATATAGAATTAATATGTACATATAGAAGTATAAAGCAAAACTTAATGCTGTGCATATCCCAAGTTTGGACTAAAAATCATAAAAGTATATAATTATATGGTTAAAGTTCAGTGTCTATACAAGTGCATAATTTACATGCAAAAAGACAGGGTTTATTAGGTTTTCAAACCTTGTTACATTGTTTTCCTGTTATTTGAAATCTTAATTGTGCAACCTTAATGTTGCTTTAGAAAAATTAGAAAGAAAATAAAAATATTAAGAGTTGTTTCACTGCAGTGAGTAAGAGATTTTAGGCAAGTAAGACTAACAGGACCTGTTCCAAAGTGCCAGTTTGTCCTCTTCCAAGTTAAAATTTTGCAGTTTAATTATTGTGCATATTAATTTACAACTCAGGCATTTAAGTGATTTACATATTTGATATCTATTTTATATTATACAGAAACTGCTTATAACGTCTGTAATAAGGAGTACACCTTTTTCATCTTTTATTCAGTCCTGGGTTTGCTTTAATATCTGCTTGACAATTAATGTAATGAATTTAGTGAGAGAAATTGGGAGGATAGAGTTCTTTTCGAGCAGACACCTGGCATATATCCGTTGCTATGGTGATTACCCAGATGTGCAAACAAGTAGAGGAAAAATAATGATTCAATATTCCCACGATAAAAGAAACAGAATTGCTAATTGATAAACAGCAAAGCAATAGGAAGCAGAGGCTGGATTTTGAAACCGCAAGGAAAAACATAATAAGAAACACTAAAAGGGAACTGCAGGAGTTTCGGTTTATGTTGGAGGAGTGAGTAATCTGCATTATCTAGAGCACTGGATTAACAGATGATGCCCTGCTGTGCCAGTGCCACTTCCTGCTCAGACTCATAAAAGAGAAAGGTCCTCTGAGAACATATCTGAGTAAGAAAATATGTAACTTGCCTCTCTTCCTCTAGCCCAGATTCTCAGCTGTGGTCTTATCATGCCTGGGACAGAACAAGGAAAGCGAAAAGGGAAGGGGGAGAATTTTACTATTTTTCCTGCTCTGCAAAGACTGTGTATCACAGTTATGATTTTGTGTACAGCCAGATTTTTAATGTATGTGTTCCAGCAGCAGCAGGTTGAAGAAAAACAAATATTATATTGTAGTACTGCTTCTGTTCATGGTTCTCAGAGGCATGTTTTGCTGTTCCTACACTCGAATCTACAACTGTCTCATGAACTGTTACATCACTTATACAAACATGCAGAGAAGAAGAAAAGGTCTTGAATGTGAAACAAGATCTGTGGATCTTACTGTGCAAATATTTCACACTGCATCAGGGACTATTCCAACAGCGTACTTCTTGGGATTAATCTAGTTTTGCCACAACGAAGGGCAACATAACATTTTGTAAAGTGGGCATTAGAGCTAATTGGAACCTAACGATGTATAGTGAAAATAATTGATTGCAAAATAAATTCTGTAAAGAAGACTATTGTATTAAATGACATAGAAAGAATAGCTCTAGCATTCTTTCTCCCTGGTGATTTTGAGACAAAGAAGGTGTGCATGTGAAAACAACTTTAATTGTACCACAGAGAAGAGTGTAGAGCCAGATGGGTATCCCTATGTTGAGCAATGCCAAAAGCCACCAGGGAAAGGAAGAAAGGGAAATTGAATGACTATAGTTGAAAGTCTGTAGCTCCAAAACATCAAAACATCTCATTAACATTCCTTCCCCTGAACTCTGTATAGCACTTTTTTTCCTCTCTTTTTTTCTCACAGTAGCTGACAGATCTATCCTTGGTTCTCATATTTACTTTTAATAATATGACCTGAGCAGACTCAACAAAAATATGTGTCCTGCAATATTGCACAGCCACAATCTCTTATATGATACTTATTATTAAAGTCACTTGTAATAGTTAATAAAAGCTTCAAGAAAGAAGGAACTATCTATTAACTGCATGAATATGTACCTTACTGACAATCTTCTGCTATTATCTAAGTCACACATGAACAGCAGATTTCTAATTTCCCATTCTTTGGAAGATGTGACAAACATGTTTCTCCATATTGGTTCCAGCCTACATTTTTAAACAATCTAAGGGCATGTGGTTAAAAAAAAAAAAAAAAAAAAAAGTAAAAAAGTCATGCCCCTCCCAGAAGCAGATGAGGGCACTTACGTGCAAACAAATAAAATTAAGTGAAATGAGACTTCACATGCACTTGGTTCCATCCAAGGTCTATTTTTACTTGGTAGTATTTTGTATTTTTTTTCAGATTTTTAAAGAAAGGAAGGAACAAACTAAGGAAAGGAAGTAGTGGAGTAGGGAAGGTGGAAGGAAGGAAGGGTTCAGTAGACTTTGTCTCTCATCTATCTGTGAGAAGACTTTTCTCAACACCTTCCCTTGAAACCTGACTTCCTAAATCCTACTGGTGGAGGGGGGTGGGGATGGAGGGAATTCAGGTTGAAGATGTTTCTGACCTGCAGCTTCTGTTCTTCAACCAAACTTTAAATTCAAGGATCTTCAAAGCCAGGAACCAGAGCAAACACTAAGTTGTAGTTAAAGTACAAGGCAACAAAATTACTACTTATTTTTAAATTAGCAACATTACCGAGAATTGTTAATGTTCTCTCTCCACACAAGTAAAGACTGATAAAGGTTCTTAGAGCAATTTACTGGAATGATGGAGGGAGCTGTTTATGCACAACTCAGAAAAGAAGGAATTCAGAGTGAAAAGAAGGGTTAACTTCAGCAACATTGCAGTGACATTGACTTTTTTTATGCTTGTCACCATTGTGGCAGTTGAAGAAGTGCTTTCATTTGTTGAAAAACTGTAAATGACTAATTACAGATAATGGGAGACCATAACTTTTATCTTAATCCTCAATTATTGTATGTATCAAAAGGACACCATTGAGTGCCTATATCCTGTTAAATTTTATCTGGAACTTATCCCCTCAATGTATGTAATTGGTTTCTGTGCCCATTTTAAATGACTCCTACTCTGTGAATCTTCTCCCACAAGAATAGCAATTATGCATCTGATTTAAGTAACTGGTATAGACCCAGAAGTCTCTAGGTACTTACAAATAGTTCTACAGGATTTCTAACTTCATGTATGTAGGCTGAAGAGAGGTATTTGAAAATCATTACTGCTCAGGGACACAAGCTCATGCATTTTCTGTCCTCAAAGGAGTAAGAAACAGCCAGGGGCAAACCTCACTTCTTTCATTGGCAACAGAGTCAGCATGCAAATAAGCTATCAGGTACACAGTGAGGACATGAACTCCCTGGTGTCATGCTGAGATTCACCACTCTTCAAGGGCTGCCTGCTCACAAAGAGCAAGACGTTCGTGGCAGTGGCTAAGGCAAAGCCAAGAAGAGTGTTGCATGAATCCTCAAATCCCAGTCCCCCTGCAGGTATTTGGAATGCTACTTCAATCACAGAGCATCAGAAGCAAAAGTAGCTCTACCACTTAACACAGAGAATATGATATTTTCCATCTCTCCTTTGTGCAGAAAGAGTAACTTACAGGAGGGGCTATCTCACATTCAACTTTAGAAAAGTTTCACACTACAAGATAGCACAGACCAAAGTAGAAGCAGCCTTAATTCTCCCAACCTGAGAAGGTTTGCATTGGTTTCAAGCTTAAAAACTGCTAGCCAGAATCTAATTCAAAGTATTTTTTTCTCAAGAAGGGCTCAGGGCCAGTATTGAATTAGGAATAGCCAGTGCTATCCCGCTCTATAACTGCTTTGAGGGGAAATGGTTTGGCTTTAGTGCAGACTTTTTATCTAAGGTATAACAAGGGTTAACACTTTCTTTCTGCACAGTGTACTATATTAATACATCAGTCTTTCACTTGTAAGCTTAGTAATAAATAAATAAATAAACAATAAAGTGCTACATCCTGTGAGGTCAAGTTGCCTGCAGCTTGGTAGGTCATGGAAAGAGAAGATGAAGGAGGAAACAACTGAAGAGATTGGATAAAGGAGCACAATATACAGGGAGATGGAGTCTTCTGTAAGAAATGTAAGGGAAAACAGAAAAAGAAAAAAAAAAAAACATGAGAGAAAAAGAAAGCAGAAGGGAAACAAGGAGTAGGGGAAGAATCAAGAGCAGAGAAAAGAACTTGACCACTTAGGAAATAAAAATGCAAAGTATCTAGGATAAAGTAATACAGAAGCAAGTATTGAATGCTTTATTACCCCTCTTTCAGATATGCCATTCTGTTTGATCTCTTAAGAGAAATCCTTACTTTGGCTGTTTTAATAGAGCATCCAGTTTTCCAACTTGTTAGTTTTCAAACTTGTTGGTTTATTTATTTATTTATTTTAAAAAAATAACGCCAGGAGCCAACGGACATATTTAGTCATATCACAATAGAAACCCTGCTTGAGAATCAGGTTTGGAGCTAGGATGACTGATTCACCACTATTTACCTATGGTGTTACTCAACATGTAATCCCCTTTCTTTTTAACTGATGAAAGAAATCTTTCCTAGGCAAACGAGAAGTCTCCTCCCCCTCCCACCAAATATCCATCACTAGAGGTTATTTGTATTTTAAAGAAGTCAACTTAAACATCTCTCATTTCATCCAGTGGTTTGTAACTTTTAAAACTGGAAATTACTGTGATGATCTCATTTCTTTGTGATGTCCCAGTCAAATAGTAGTTTCATACGGCACCAGATCTGCATAAAGGAATGTTGTGCAAAATATCATCTTTTTCCATAGCTGTGCCTGGAGCTTAGTTTTACAAATAGCTCTGTAGAATATATATTTTGCATAGTGTTGTCACTTTAAGCACCATTGGGTACCCCTAATTTTAACCATGAATCTGTTGTCTTCATGTTGAACTTACCTGACAGGAATTACCTTCAGTTTTTGAACCCCATTCCTCTTAATTTTATTCTCTGACTTGAAGCCCACTTGGGCTAATTCACTTGATATTCTAACTAGCCTCTTGGGTTCTCCAGCAATTTAATTCCCCTACTTTTCTAGCTTTCTCTATATTTTTCCCCCACCTCTTTTGGCTTTTTGTCTTTGGCTTTTTTTACTTCCCTTTTTTATTTTTTCCTTGGAGCTTTTTTACTCTTTTTCATACCATCAAGTGGTTTTCTGTGTCTTTACACAAGCATAAGACACTACTTTTTAGCACAAATATTTCTTGCAGGTCTCAGAGAAATATCTTTAAGCAACTTTCACTATAATCAGCTGAGTTTCAAAATATTTCCTTATTATTTGGGCAGAGAGAAACCTAATGAAATTCAACAAGGGCAAGTGTAGGGTCCTGCACCTTGGGAGGAATAATCCAATGCATCAGTACAGGTTGGGTGTTGACCTCCTGGAGAGCAGCTCTGTGGAAAGGGACCTGGGAGTCCTGGTAGACAACAGGATGACCATGAGGCAGCAATGTGCCCTGGCGGCCAAGAAGGTGAATGACATCCTGGGGTGCATCAAGAAGAATGTGGCCAGCAGATCGAGGGAGGTCATCCTTCCCCTCTACTCTGCCCTGGGGAGGCCACATCTGGAGTATTGTGTCCAGTTCCAGGCTGCCCAGTTCAAGCAGGACAGGGAACTGCTGGAGAGGGTCCAGCAAAGGGCTACAAAGATGATTAGGGGATTAGAACATCTCTCTTATGAGGAAAGGCTGAGGGACTTGTTTTTTTTTTAGTCTACAGAAAAGAAGACTGAGGGGAGATCTTATTAATGCTTACCAATACTTAACGGGAGGGTGCCAGGGGGATGGGACCAGTCTTTTTTCAGTGGTGCCCAGTGATAGGACGAGAGGTAACAGGCACAAACTTGAACACAGGAAGTTCCATCTTAACATGAGGAAGAACTTCTTTACTTTGAGGGTAGTGGAGCACTGGAACAGGCTGCCCAGAGAGGTTGTGGAGTCTCCGACTCTGGAGACATTCAAAACCCACCTGGACGCTGTCCTGTGCAACCTGTTGTAGGTGACCCTGCTCTGGCGGAGCGGTTGGACTAGATGATCTCCAGAGGTCCCTTCCAACCCTGACCATTCTGTGATTCTGTGATTATTAACCCTTTCTGATCAGGTGCCTTGCAATGACTTTAAAGTGACATTCATTTCAATAAGGACAATGGGCTGAAACATAGCTTACATCCAGAGGGCTAATATACTACAGTACTTTTAGTTCAAATTTGTATAGCCAAAGGACATAAATACATTTATTCTAATTTCAGAATAAATTTCCTAATGATGGAGGAGACTATTAATAGACTGGATATTAACCAATGAGTTGTATGACTTCCTAAAAAGTAGTTGAAACACAGCATTTAAAATTTGCATCTCAGCATCTCAAAATGTTTGAGATTCTGTGCAATATTTGGAAAATGATTAATATTGTTTGACATGAATTTTGCAAGAAAGAGCAGGAATTCTGCACTTTAAAATTGTCACAGGCTAGTAATTTTACCTTTTAACAATATCTATCTGGTAGCCCTTATCATTTCATGCTCTCTTTAACTGGTATACAATTACCTCTGTTTAAGGAATCATTACCTCCCTAAAGTGACTCATACTGCATGAATTAAATTAGCATTACTGAATACATCTCTTTAGAAATGAAACTACTGATGATGGGGCAAATTCTTTACTTCAGCCAATTTTGTTCCCTCATCTGTTTCTTTTAAGAATACATTTCCCTTTCCCTCCTCCAAAAGGATCCATGAAGATACAAAACTTCCAGTAACATTCAGTGGTGACCACTGACCAGGACCCTGAGAGAGAGGCAGAAATACTTTTCTACTCTGTCTCATAAACTATTCCTTCAGCAATTTTATTACAATAATTTCTGAAAATATTTAAAAATCCCAACTCCTCTCTCCTCAGTCAACAGTTCTGAGTACCATACCATACCAAAGAGGAAGTGAAACACAACTAAATCAAGATTTTGCACTCAGATGCCACACACATGAGACAACAGATAAACAAAGATCTACAAGCCAACCTTTTGCTGTTTCGCTTCTGCAAGCATACTTTAAAATTCCTAAATACTTTCTCCTAACTCTGCACTTCATGTACTTATAAGAAAAAAACTCGCCTTGCTTTATTCAAGACGATAGTTATTAAATACTTTTGAAATATCATATAGCATTTACTTGGCAGAGGGGAAGAGGTAGGGACAAAAAAGTTCATTTAATGATATCTGTCATACACTTTCATTTGACTGCCTTGACCACAGTTTCACAATTTCATTACTTTTTTTCTACAGTGTTATGGGTTTTATTTTAGCCCTTCACCCTTTGAGGAGAGAATGTCACTTTTCAGTGGGTGGTATTTTGATTCTTTCTGTTATTCCCTCCCTGAAGAAAAAAAAAACCACAATGCTGTCCTTCATACAACATCTCTAAAAAAATTCAAGACTGTTTTCCTCAAATTTTTAATCTGAAAGAAAACACTAACATAAATAGTCTCTCTACCTAATCAACAATACTTTCCAAAAAAAAAACCCCACAATACAGGTACCTTAGCAATGTTTTTCGTAGTGCTCTGGAGCTCTTGCCTATAATCTCTCTTCTGTAATGCATCAGAACATTGGCTTCATTTTTATGCCATCAGTGACCACTTTGCTTTTAACTTTCACTTTCTTTTCTTTTTTTAACTGAAAACCTGAATTGAGAGGCTTTTAATACTTCCTACTTAGTTTCTTTAAATAAAAACAAACGTTAAAAGTGATGCATCAGTGGCATGCATTAATCATGACTAAAAGCTGTGGCCATGGCTACATGAATAAAACAAATATTTTAAGGGTTTCTCTGATGCCTGTTTTTCTTCTTCTTCCTACAGACTGGATGATTGACTTATTTTTCCCTTCCTTATTCTAGAGAGGTCACTTGGGGTTCAATTATGGTAAAGGCTTCAGTATTTCTTACAGCATGTACTTCAACCCATTGTTTCTTTGGCTCAGCTTCTACTAAAAAGAGGTATTTTTCCCTCCTTTGTCACAGATACGAGTTGTAAAAGAAGATCCTTGTATTAGTGACAAGAATAAGGCAGAAGGGGGAAATAATCAGTAGTATATCACACTACTTCCCCATGGTAAAGTTATAAGTGATGGTATTTCAGTACATACTCTTAACTGCAGCATACCTATGGGAAGCTGAGTCCTTTCTATATTCTTGAGCTAGCATATTGTGCTACATTATTTCAGTAAGGTGTAGAAAGGCCTTTTCCAACCGATTAAAAGAGCACAGAAGTGTATCTTTGCTTTTCCTACTACATGGAAATTAGAATAAGTTTGTCTTGCATTATCCCTCCCAACACTTCTACTCAATTGTCTGCACATGCAGAAGCAAATAAGATTTGGGTAAGTTTAGCACTGTAACAAGAAGGATGTTGCTTATAATTAGTATAGAAATCATTTAGGTTTGCCAAAACCAGGAATGCAGTTTGAGAATCAGAAACACAGTTTGAAAAGCATTGCAAAGTTTTGACATGTAGCTTTGTTTCTCAACAATCAAATTCAGTCATACCAAAGAGATGTGGGACATATAGACACACAGTGTCTGACCTCAAAACAATCAAGGCATGGCCAGAGAAGGTATTTTCCAGGCCTCTGAATTATACTAAAGCAGAAAAATGAACTTAAATTACCTCATGCCTGGGAACTATGATTAGTTTCTTAGTGAAAAACACTGAAGTTTTAGCCACCATATTGTGGGGAAGAATAACACTCAAAAGATACTGCCTTTCCAGTTCAGTCTTAGGTAACTTACTTGGGAGGTAAGACCTGCCAGTTTCTGACTCTGTCTAACCTGATAACCAGTACAGTTTAGTATCCTGCTCATCCAACTGATGAGAAACATTTTTTCATCAGAAATTCTCAAATACGAGGTCATTGACGGTGACATGCCTGCAAATAATTTTTATTATAGTGAATTAACATTATCTGAGAGAAAAAAGCATTGCCAGAATATTCTGTCTGACCAGCTCAACAGATCCTCCCTGTAGTACTCTCCACACAGTTGTTATCCTTGACAATATATTCAGGCCTGACTGGAGAGTAGAAACAAAGACAGCTCACTGGGTTGACTGAAGCAACACCACTTTGCTGTAACTTTAGAATCCATTGGACTATCGAGGAGTGCATAATTACTAATTGACTGGAGGGATAAAACCAGTCCTAATTTTACTGAGTACATCCGTTAATTTATTGCTTGAATATATGCCTTGACAGAACTGGAGACTGAAGTGTCCCACTAAGATACAAAATGCTATTAAATGGGCACTAAACTTAATTGGGTATTAGGCTAGACAGGCTATCCAAAAGAAGGAAATGCGGTACACTCACATTTGCACCCATTCTTTAGACCTTCTCTAAGAAAGGCTTTGCCACTATGAGTGCTGAGTAGTTCAAATTCTCTGTAACAGATTTGCCATATGGACTCTTGCCTACTATTAACTTGAATCAGACTGTCAAGAAAGCAACTTTTTGCTTACAGAAAAGAGCTTGATGGAATTATAGATCTCCAAGTTTGACAGATTTGAATTACTGACCTAGAACGGAAAACATTCATATTCCTTTACCAATTCCCAAAGACATCCCATTTTTATTTTTTTTTTATTACATTTTCAATTAAATGTGATTGGAAAAGGATTTCAAGATTTGGTTCACAGCACTCCATTATGTACACTTTTGCCTTCTTAAGCATGGCTGTTTTTTAGACTTACACTGTAGCAAAAGTTGCCTATGTTTGTAAGGACAGACACCACATGAAGGACATATGAATATGCATTATTAGCTGCAACAAAAGATATCCCAACAGAAAGAAGGAAACCTGGAATAGCAATATATAGCAGAAGACAAAATAAATTAAGAATCAGTCCAGAAAATTTAGAATGCAAGTATAATCTGAACCTCCCAAGTTAAGTCTACTAAAGTCAGCTGAGGCCTACTTCTTCTTACTAAGTTCCTCACAGATGGCATCCATCTAGACCAGCTTTCTAGTGGTCAATGAAGCTAATTAATGCTTCATAATTTTATTTAACTTTGTAATATTAAATGTCTTGCTCTCCTCCCTCATATTTCTGCAAACTACTGAAAAATCAGCTAAGCTTTTGGAAAATGGGTAAAACTTTGACAAAGAACCTTATTTGGAAATTTTTACAATTGCTATTTTAATGTTTTAAAGTAAATATCAAAGAGAGGTTTAAAAAAGTATTGTATAGTCGAGAATGTTTAAATTGGGCAAGCTCTTGAAGAGTGGGTTCTAAAATGGGCAAAGTGTCTTGAAAATG
Organism: Charadrius vociferus; assembly: GCF_000708025.1. Lineage (NCBI taxonomy): Eukaryota > Metazoa > Chordata > Aves > Charadriiformes > Charadriidae > Charadrius > Charadrius vociferus. The sequence continues at coordinate 791,597 of NW_009646849.1, read as the reverse complement.
CATCATTGGGAGGTGAGGAATATGGAGAACAAGACTATTATTATGAAAAAAAAAATAGCGGTGGTCTTAGATAATGACAACCATATTAATTAACTAGAACTAAACAAATGATCAGATTTTTCTTGAAATTCAAACTTTACTTGTAGGTTAAAAATTAAGAGGAAATACTTGGTTTAGTAATATTGGAATTATATGGCAAATCTGCCAATTCGAATATTTTTTCTTGTTCACCAAAGGTGTTACAAGTCACATTACTAAGGATCTTGCATCTAGGAATTTGTTATCTCCAAGCATATCCAGACCTCATCATCACTGTTTTGTTTCTTGTGGATAACAACGTTACTGATTTGTAAGAAACTATTTCAATTTTATCCAGCTTCCCTTTTTCATCTCCAGCTGCATTTAAAACATCCTTTTTCTGATTATGACTGGATAAAATAAATACAGGATACACACACTTTATGAATAAAACCATGAAATATAAAAGCTATTTCCATCGTACTGCATATGTTATATAAAAGGCAGTCCCATTGTATTTTGTAACTATCCGTATATATATTCCAAATACAGATCTGAATGTGTCGCCCTTCAACACTCTAGATGTTCTCCCAGTCATGCTTAGAATTCTACCATGCCATTTTCTGTTGTTGCTGAATGCAGGTAGTTGGTGGAAGATTCTATGTTTGTAGGAATTCTCAACATTTATTTTTTTGCCATTGAAGCTTGGCAAGTGAGGAATTTCTGTGTTCTAGGAAATTCCACTGATGGAAAATATTTCCATATTTATCCAGACATTTCTTTTAGGGGAAATATTTTTCTCATCTTTAAACGTGGCAGGTTGTACTGGTTTGTTACCTTATTTTGTCATCTTTGATCATTTCAAAATAAAACCAAACTGGTTTTGAAACAAAGTCTTGAAATTCCTCATTTTTAAAACACTCAGTCTTCTGAGGAAGTTTAAATTGAACAATATGACCAATCCTAAATCACAAAGATGGCATTCTAAAAAGTGCCTAAACTGTTCTCTTTCTGTAATCAGGGAAGAGAGAGAAGCACCTTCAGACATTGTTGTCTGAAATAGGAAGTATGATTTACCTCAGGATGGCTTGAATCAGGCTTCATCGATTGTAGACAGAGCCATGATACTTCCCCAGATAGGTGCTGAACTTATAGACAATTAAAAATTAAGGTCTCAAGAGTGCCCTTTTCTGCTAAATATGGGTTTCATAAAACCTCACTCAAGTTATCTGATTTGATTTTATATCTTTAAGTTAATTTTATTTCTCCAAACTGTCCCAGATAGTTAACTGAATGTGCAATAGGTGGTATCTCTTCTCAGTTTGTATGTTATGATGTCTGTGTATAGTATCTCCGCATTCATTTGAAAAGATCTCTGTGCTGCATGGATCCTCCTGCAAGAAGGGAGCAATTGCTCCTTCTCTGAGAGCAGCCGAGCATGAGCCACAAGCAAAGGCATCCACACCAGTAGCTCTGGGAAAGGCATCAGGGAACAAATAGTCCCATGGTACCTGTCACTTCATATCCTGTATATCAGTGGTACTACTGACTCCCATCTCTGAGGCAGGCCACAGACATGACAAAAAGAGGAACTCTGCAGAGACCAAAAGGGACTTTGCAGAGTTTGCTCCAACTCAAAGCCACTGACCTGATAAAAAAACAAACTTGGAAGTTGGAATCTGTCTGCAAGGCCACAGTGGGAGAACATTTTATGAATTCTTATCATTTCTGTTCTATATGACCAATCACTTGCAGCTTCTTCTGTTTAAAAGTTCTGAAAAAAAGCTTTACATTTACTTTTTTTTTTTTAAACTTTAAGCATTTGGAGAACTGTCCATATAGAAAAGGTCTGGGCAAACTACAAGTTTTGACTGACTTGGGCTCCCATCACCATACTCCTCCACACAATAATTTCATCCAATTTCCTTCAAGAACTAAAGATCTATCTATGCTGATGATCCTCTGTTAGAAGTCCTAATGTTTTCATGAATGAGAACAAAAAAAAAAAAAATGCCCACGGGGCAGTATTTTATTGACTTTGTTTTTTCATTGTCATTTTGGGAACAGGAAAAATAAAGTTGAGAGAAAGACTTAGATATAAGTTAATATCTATTCGCTACAGTGGAAACAGTACTTGAATGGCTTCCCAATTTGATCATAACCTTAGCAAATGTGACTTGAAAGGAGCAATGAAGAAAGTCACATTTATGTCTGATTAGATTTTACAATGATTGTTAGACTGAATTATGGGAAAGACATAAAAAGAAAACAGGAAAGAAGTAAAGATTAAAAATGCTGAAGGAGTATAAGCAGGGTCAATATAACGCCCAGTGAATGAATTCAGGATGACTTTACCAGCAATATCCTGCAAGGACTTCAGAGGAGCAAGGCTGCTGTAAGCAAGGCTAGAGAACAGATGTTGTCATAGTTGATGTAGGCAATAATAAAAGCTTGCACAAATGTTTTGACTGTGTGCACAGTTGGACTGACAAGGTTTGAGAGAAACCTAGTGAAAGCATTCCCCTAGAGACAGCATGAGTTTAAGTTTTGACATCAGTGAAGTAATTTGGAGAACAGTGATGTTGCTGCCTAAGATGGAAAATGAATTAGTGAAACATTTTGAAAGATAAGATCAAGAGATTAATTTTGGCCATAATGGATTTTAAATAACAACTGGACACAGCTATTTGTGAAAAGCAGGCCAAGATCCTTGACTGGATGAAAGGAGACAGATATTCAACAGAAAAACAGATTTTCAAGTAATTTAAATATATTCCCAATACTGTTTGAAAGCCATACTTGGAAACAGGTTAACTGCACTTTTGCTATAGCTTTGAGGCCAAAATAACAGAGAAGAGGTCATGAACACCATTAAAAAAAAAAAAAAAAAAATCAATTAATTTCAAGGTGTTGTTAAAATAAGGAAGACAATGCTACCAGTGAAGGTAAACATATAAATTCAGGAACATTTATTTACACCCAATTTGGATTATACTTAAGAGGTTCACTAACTAACTACCCCCTCATCCCCCAAACATCCAGCTATACTCTGCAATATATTTAATATTACGCTTTAAATTTATACAAGATTAGAGGTCTAAAAGGTCTGCATCTCTTCTGTAAAAGAAATCTTTCTTCATTTTATTTTTTTTTTCCTTCTTCCTCCCACTTCCACACTTTACTGGGAGGCAGTTTATCTTTGAAATATATTGAAAGTTTATATCTAAAATAAATATTCATAATGTAAGATTTTAATAAACTGCGACAGATATTTTTATGCTGCCACTAACAAAACAAGTGAATTTAATTAAAAAAGAAGATGAAAGAGT
>NW_009646849.1:763648-788180 GCF_000708025.1 Charadrius vociferus | reverse complement strand
TGTGAATTGACATGAGCTTGTTTCACACAGAGTGCCATAATAGATTCAAGAGCCACCAGAGATCAAGAAAAAGGGAGGGATGAGAACAGAAAGGAATTTTGCTGGAGGGGATCTCACTTGCTGGAGTTGTAGCTCATAGGGAGAAAACCAAAAATAATAATAAGAAAAGGTTCAGGAGCATCTGTTGTAGATAAACGGTATCGATAAGCTAAGGATTTTTTGTTTTTAAGAGGAACACTGACCTCCATAAATTTGCTACCTTCTCCAGTTTCTTATATTTTATGTTTGCTTTTAAATCCACATAAAACTGCAGAATCCTCCCACAGTTCACGGCTTTTCTATCTTTCTCTTTTCCTTCTCTCTCACATAGAGAAAAGAGACGAGCATCTGGTTTTGCAGTTTGGAGTTGTGCCCTTGGCTCTCAATAAATTAACATATGATCAAACCCATTTGTACCTGTGGAAACAGGTAGTCTCTAGCCAACATTATTTTTTTCAGTTGATTTTGCTGGATTTAGTTAAATTTTGAAAAGTCAATTCCAAAACTAAAGCAAAAATGAACAGTCTAAATATTGACTAATAGTATGTTTATTGAATGCATTTCAATCCTTTATTTTTTGTATCTGTTTGCATTTTTTGCAAACCAAAAATTTTCATAAGGGAACATTGTACATTGATAATACATTCTGTTTTCACAACCCAAAGATGTGAAGATTGATGGTATTAACCTTCTCAAACACTGAAGAGAGAACTTTTGTAATAAATCACTAAGACTCACAAAGCCTTTTACCCTCTAAACTTGACGTCTTCACATATTTTCCTATGACCACTGATAAACACCACACCTTTACCATGCAGTTCACAAACCTGTAAAAATATGACCCTGTGACCAAAATGCTAAAGCAATGCCTCACAAGGACACTTTTTTGCTTGAAATTAAAGACTGATAGGTGAGTTGGTATCCAAAGGCAAATTTAAGGATCATTAGCATTGGTAGAACAAAACAGTTACTGTTACCATAACTGCACATCAGGAAGATTATGGCTGTTACAAACTGCACTCAGGTTTTTGTTTTGGGTGTTTCTTGAAAAGATTGTCCTGTATAAAAGATCCACTTCTCTTGCTTCAATGCAAATTGAATGTTTATCTTTCTACTCAGAAGAAAGCAAATTAATTTGGAAGTTAAAGGATTAAGTTTGATGGCAGGAGAAGGGATGCAAATTTCAGTCTGACGTATATAACTGAGATATACAATATATGTTTTAACAGAGAATAAACCTTGTAACATGGATGAAATATCAGAGATTAAATTAGATCTAAATTGTAAGCAATTATACGTCTAATTTTCCAGTTTCTGTTTGACAGATTGAACTTCAAAGCAAATAGAGCAAGAGCAAGAACAAGGAGTAAAGAAAAACAAACATTTTTGAAAGACAGGATGGATGTGAGTGGTAATAATCTGGTTTTAGATCAGCCCATATAGTTGGAGAAAACTTAAAAAATGATATCACGCCCAAGGTCTTTAGGCTTTTTCTGCTTAATTGTATTAACTTTGTAATTTATTATCAATAAAAGTTATTGTATTTCCCTGTTTTTTTTCCTATTACATTTTTAGACTTATCACAGGAATAATAGTACAAGTGGTCTGCGGGATTCTTATGTGTTTTTGTTCATGAACTTTAATGCAAATAGATTTTAATTCAAATAAAAACCTGTGATGTGTTGTGTTGTGATTCCTTAGGGAAATACCTGAGTTTGCATGTGGATATTGATATGGTATCTGAGCTTCAAATGTTCTTTCCTAGTAAAGCTGAAGTCATTCAATCAGAGAGCAGTTGAGACCATGTGAAATGGTGGGGGTCTGTCACAGACTGTGAATAGTGAACTTCAGATAGTTGAGGACACCTTCAAAGTGAACACATTAAACCACTTCTAGCTGACCATATGTTTGTATCTAGTCTTCAGTCAGCAACTGCAAAATAATAACAATCTGAAGCTTCTTACATATAATTTGCAAGAAGAAAAGGGCTAAATAATTTGCCAACTTAAGCTACGAAGAAAGGTCTGATGGACAAAAAGCTAGTCCTTTTGCAGTAAAGATTCCACTAACGCAATCAGTTCAGAGATTTTTCGGGGGGTCTGGTAAGATAAAATTACTGCAGCTATTTCCTTTAAGACTAACAGTACTTTTAGAAAGTGTCCTGGTTTCAGCTGGGATGGAGTTAGTTTTCTTCCTAGTAGCTGCTGTGGTTTGGATTTAGTAGGATAATATTGTTGATAACACATATTGGTTTAGTTGTTGCTAAGTAATACTTACATTAAGACAAGGACATTTCAGCTTCCCATGGAAGCTGAGACGGAGCATAGACAGGACAAGCTTGCCAAAGGAATATTCCATATCATAGGCACCATGCTCAGTGTATAAATGGGGGTTGGCTGGGGGCCAGGAATCGGCAATCACTGCTCAGGATGGGCTGGGCAATCGATCACCAGGTGGTGAGCAACTGCATTGTGCATCTTTTGTTTTGTATATTCGTTTATTGTTATTAGTTTCTCTTCCTTCACCGTTGTATTAAACTGTTTTTATCTCAACCTACAAATTTTACTTTTTTTTCCTTATTCTCTCCAAAATCCCACTGGGGAGGGTGGTGAGTGAGTGGCTGCATGGTGTTTGGCTGCCTGCCAGGTTAAATCACAACAGAAAGCAATAATAAAAATAAAATAAAATAATTAAAAAAACACTGCCCTAATTACTCTAATAAATTAGTTACTTTTCTGCCTCAGGATATTCATTTTACATAAGCAGAATCTATATTTGCCAAATAAAGGATGCTCTTATAGAATAACGTCATAGCACAATGAATTGCAGTGCAATAGTTCTGTAACACTATGTGTCCTTCATGTTTTTATTTGCCTTACAACCACATTTCTATGCCTTTACCTCTCCCACACTTGTAAATCCTTCCTCTGTAAAAGTTCCTCTCCAGCAGCTTACTCCACAGCTGCCCCAGATGGACAAGTGACAGCATATGCTGTGGCTGTGTGCAGGCTTTGTGTGCTCCTGCTAGCCAGCAAGCATGTGTGTGCTGATAGGCTTAACAGCTGGCCACAGGAAACTGATAATTGCTGATCTCATGAAAGTTGCTGGATTTTAATTATCTTTGTGACCTTTAATCCTCTGTAAATTTGGCTCGAACTGATAAGTACATTGAAAACTTCTTGGAGAAAGACAGACCATACAATTGCAGCACTGCCTTGTTCCTAAAAGAAATCCTAAGAAATATTTCTGGAGTGACCTCAACCTGATGACAGCAGGTCAGAAAATTAAGGATCAAGGTCACAATAGTTTTTGAGTCAATAGAAGGACATTAACACTAACATTCAGTCTGAGGTACAATTCAAATCTTGAAGGATAACGGGTTTTATTTTAGTCTTTGTTACTGAGACTGAATAATTTTCTGGAATTTGATTACCTAGTTATCAAAAGAACAACTGCAGGAAAAAATGAGCCTAAGCATAAATAAATGCATGGAAAGATATGTCAAAATGCAAGTTATTTCAGTACGAGATTAGGACTCACGATCAGTGACTGATATACTCAAATTTCAGGTTAACTTAGTCCATCATTGGGTCTGTTGAAATCCAACTGCTTGAGAAATAATGCATGACTGGGAAATGTAATGAGCGGGAGGCAAAGGGAGAAGTAGAAAGCAGCAGATAGCTGATCTTTACTTCATAGGAATTTTTATAGCAAAGAAAATTTTGCAAAGTACTCTTGGTGGCTTTTGGTTACGGTGTGGAAAAATAAGTCAGCAAGAATAGAAAAGCATGTATTAAATCAAAGTGAAATGCTACCTAACCCAAATAGCAAACAAACAAAAAAAAAGGCTGGAATGTGTACACAAACTATATGTCAATTAATACTGAATAATGAACAAATTTGTAAAAATCAAAGATCATGAGAAAATTTATAATGAAAAAGTGGGTTATAGCTGTTGAAAATGTCCCATAAGAACAGTCCATCCGTCTATAAGTCTGAAATGACAGAAAATCATATTCACAGTCAAAACATTTAAAATGCATAGTATTACTGAAAGATAATTTTTAAAGGTGAAAATCAAAACCTGGCAGTGTTATTGAAGGTAGCTTGGCTGCACCTTTTATACTAACTGAATCTACTACACTAAAAGAAAAGGCCTACTCAAAGCCCTTAGAATGTCAAGATTTCCCTACTAAATCTGTATCTCTTAGTCTTTGTGACACATTCTGTCACATATTTTGGTTCTCCAGATTCAGAATTATGCTTCCCCAAAACCAATGCAAGAGGAATCTCTACCCCCTTTTCATTAATCCTCAGAATATTTGTTGTTAAGAACTTTTCTCTTCATGGTCTATGTTGGTCTTACCCCCTTGGGAGAAAAGCAAGCATGATGGCCTGGAATAAGGGACATAAAATATAGCAAAGATGTACTTCTCTGATTATATACTGTGGCTCAGAAGGAGGTGTTTTTTCACACTGTCTAATAAATATCAAAGTAAACTTGGATGGAACACATTTTTCAGTAGCAGACAAATGAAAGATATGCTCTGGCAGAGACAAGCACCATGCATTATTATGACTCAGTACTTCTCTTGCCACCTCAAAAGAATGGGTAAATACACAGGCTATTCAAAGAGCTTCAGTGAGAGGATTTTAACTACAACGCTGCTCACAGAACTGTTTAAATGTAGGTCGAAGAGAAAAAAAACCCCACAACCTTGTCCCATTATTAATTTATCAAGTTCATGGAGGCTCCCTGCAGAGCCTACATGATGTCAGAGAAAATAATATAATATCTAAAACAGGGTAAATGAATACAATACATTAGATATGATTCCAAATCTGCTTGAACGCTACACATTAAGGAACACAGACATTTGAAATACTCCTGGACTGTGAACACTAGGCTCAGAAATACTACAACTAGGTTGTGAAATGTAGGAAGGTTTAACTCATATGCACGTGTTTCTTCCTCTTATGACTCATCAGAAGGTTGAAAAGTGTTGTTAATGAAGCTAACTTCAGGTCAGTATCAATATAACATTTGTCTATGTACTTCCTAAATTAAGGATTATAAAAAGGAAAGATGTAGCTAAAGGTGAAAAAAAAAAACCAAAAAAAAAAAAAAACAACTGTATTTTCACTTTTAGGGAAATTTTACAAGACTGTACATATTTAGTAGAAGCCACTGAAGACAGTGATGCAATTTTTCTTATAGGCTAGGAAACTTTATTTCCATCTTGCAAGAAAACAAGAAGTAAATGAGAAAAATGAATATAACAAATACAAATATAAAATCAAATCAACGAAGTTAACATAACTATAAATGAAAGTATGAAGCCTTTGATATTTTGGAAGAATGTGATTCCTACATATAAGAAAATCCAAACTAATTCAGTGGAAGCAAGCCCTTTTTAGTCACTTAAATCTTCTAGATTTTCAGATTTGAACTAATTTTTTCTCAGGTACAAGGGAAGTCCAATACTTCATTTTGTGGCATGTTACTTAAATCCGTAATGGATATTTTAAACCTACACCCTGGGGGATCTGTTTTAATCTGAACTGTGTACCATCTCTCCACTGTGAGAACTAGGACAGTGCAACCAAGAAGTAGAGAATATACTTTCTCTGTGTTTCAGCATTTTAAAGGCCGTGCAGAAACAAGACAGCTTTGTTTTCTTGTATGCCATATCAGATCTGGATGAGGCAAAATGACTATGTTCCCTTTGGCTGTCTTTATGAAGAATCATTTCTTGTCACTTTATATTCATGAGGTAATTCAATTTAATGCTTGTTTTTATCAGACGTCTAAGAGGCTCAGAGAAGCGAATGACTGTCTGGGTCATTTGTGTAAGAAGCACCTTAAAGTACAGAACAGTTAACTCGAGGATGAAATAAAATATTCATAATTTCAAAGCTAGATCTAAATTAAACAGCCTTTTTATTGTTGTTGTTTACCACATAACAAAACAAAACAAAACTTTAAAAGGAACTTGAAAACACTATAGAAGTTCTTACTTTTACTAAATTCTCTGTCATGAAGAATTTTTCAAACATGAATGGACGCCTGCACCTAAGGTTTTCAGGAAGAAAATAATAACGAGCTAATATTCATGACTAAAATGGAAAGATCCCATGCGAATTTGCACTAGGTAAGGTCCTGAAATTCTTCTATAATATTGCTGCTATCAGAAGGATATACAAACCTCCTCAGGCTTTATCTCCCATAAGCCTCTTCTTTTTAGTCTATTCCTCTCAGGCCTTTCTATGACTTTCATTCTTTTTATAGTTTGTAATCAATTATATTAAGTTGGTGGGACAAACAAATTATAATATTTTAATTGGGATGCGTTTTGCCCTGGTTTTGCTGGTGGCGATAATAACAAAAAAATTCTATCTGCCTCACTTTATTTACATAATAAGTAAGTAGCACTAGTTATAATAGAAGGGGTATTAATGTTTTAAAGTGCATTAAGGAAATTCAATACAAGGTTTCCCATAAGTATAATAATGGTCACCTACATATTATGTATCATATCTATACACGTATATTTAGTTTTTCTTCTCTGTTTTATCATTTCTAATTGACTCTTGAAAGGAATCCATTTGGATGGAATTTCAAACTCAATGAAACTGAGTTATTACATTAAACTGTAAGATGATCTCTATCAATCCATTGGGAAACTCAAGATGTCTATCTAAAATGGAAGTCAGAAGACTCTGTGTTATATCTCATTATTGGGAAAAAAAATAAACAAAACCAAAAGTCCTACACAATACCAAGGTAGATCCAGAAGATGGTCACTCACTTTTCCATGTCTGGGTGTCCAAGCAGCACAGCAGGTTTTCATTAAGAAATAGCCATTTGCAGTGCTCTTGGGCCTTTAACCTTGATAATCTATTACATTTATTGTCATGTCTGTGGAAAGTAGCATTAAAGTGTCTCATTATCAGCAAGCTGCAATTTGAAGAAAGAACGTCAGAAGAGACAGTCAGGTGCTACATCTTTGAGAGTACAAGTTCATTCTGGTTGTTTTCTCCGACTTACTAATTGTAACTTTGGTGGAAAATACATACAAAATGTATTCAGATTGGGACCATTTAAAACTGAAATAGGATGGCAATTTCAACTTATTCATTTAATGCATAATTTAGCCTGACAAAATCCAGATATATTAGAAATGCTATAAACACAAGATAGTTCAAGTGCCCAAATAACATAGTATGCTATTATGATGCAACATTCATATTTCTCTTTCCATTATGGAAATCCAGTATTACATATAGGTATTAACACCAGTATCCTCTACAAATCAAGAACAAGATGTATAATTGTCGTTAATTTTTGCTCCCTCCCTCTCCAATTGCATTGTGTATTTACAAAGGCCATTTCAGTATTGCTTGCATTCTATTTGGCAGGCAAATTTTAGCTTGATCTGTCTATACACAGGATTAATTGGAAACTGTACAGTATAGTTCATGACTCTCTGAACCCAAGGTAGCAGTGTTAAGCCTGCCTCTCATTTATATTTATTAGTTTCTGCTTGCTGCTGTGCTAACTACTTTTCATGAAGGTACCTTTCAACCTAGACTGCAGTCAGAGCAAGCTTCTGGTGGGGTTTTTTTGTTTGTTTGTTTGTTTTGCTTTTTTTTTTCAAAATACTGCATAGAGAGTATCCTAAGCCACATGTTAGGGGCAACAAATTAAAATCCCCAAGCCCCATAACTCCTGGTGACTTGGAGGTTTCAAAGCCAAAGAGGAAATAACCAGAAATCCTATTTCCTTATTTTGAATATCTCATTAATTTAAAATATTTCATAATTATCTGAAGCTTTTCTTATAAGTCCAAGGTTGGTCAGCCAGGACATGGTTATTTCTAAGTTTTATCTTTTGCATAAAAAACATTAATGAAATAAACATCATATTTGAGCAGGAGCACTGTAAGATTATAATACCAGACTTAGTTGAGGTTGTTAAACAGTAACAGAATCACTCAATTAAAAAAAAAAAAAAAAAAAAACAACTAAAAAGCTCTGCAAGGTTTTAGTTTACCAGTGAAAATCATTTAAACATTTTTTTCTAAAATGTATTACTTAACCTAGATTGAAAAAATAGGAAGCCTAGTAGTACAAAATTGAATACCCTCTGCTTAAGGTGGTGTATTTTTAAAAGTCTTAAAAATGGTGTCAATTGCTCATTTTTTCAAAATCCAAGAGGCGGTTCACCAGGCAACTGAGATCATTCCACCAAAGCTTGTTCTGACTTCTCAAAAAAATTTGTCAGAAAGAGCATGAATCTGTTTTGAAGGTATGCTTCCAGTTCTTCAAGATGAAAAGATTTTCAGAGACAGAAAATGGAAGCTTAAATAATAGCTCCCACCAAGCTAGGAAGAAAGTGACTTTTTATTTGTTTTCTCAGGTATCTGTTCTATGGTAATAGATTATAGTTTAATACATAATTTATTTCTGTCTAAGTTTACCCATATGTCACTGTGCTCAGATTTGAGCAGGTGCAGTTCGGTGCAGTACCATTTCTAGCCTCACTATCAGTAGGTGTGCTGACAGGAAGTCAGACAAGTACAAAAATATCATCAGTTATATTATCTTTGGTTCCAGAACTAGCATGGTTCCTGCCAGCTTCAGAGTTATGCTTTCTACTCTACTCTATGCTATGGACTTGTCCTTAGAAGTCTAGGTATGTCAGTTGGTAAGATATTAAACATGAATCTCATGACAGCTGCTGTTTTTCTGGAAGATCCTGAGGCAAGAATTCACAGCCTACATGAAAATCTCAGCTTGCGTATTAAAATGTATGCTTTTAATTCTTCAAGCCATGGAAAAAAATCTTCTAAATTTCTCTGAAAATGTACCCTAAAGGACAAGAAAGCTAAGGGAAATACAAATGCAAAGCCCCAAATCCTTTTTTTTTTTTCCTTTTTAAGTAGTGTAATGTTCAATGATTATAAAATCTTCAGATGTTTTTGGTTTTCAGGTACTGAGAAAAGTCTTCAAAAAGGGAGGAAAAAAAAGTCAGGGTAGAAGCAACATAGTGGATGAGCTTTTTACATGTATGACATATGCATGGAACTACCCAGAATCTTTTTGGAAACATGCAGTTTCCAAAGGACAATCTATCTTTACTGCACCAAAAATCACTACTGATGCTTGCCATGTGTGCCTTTATTACTCTCTACCTTTTAGAATGTCAATAATAAATCTAAATGTCACTGTTTCCCAGGCACAGGATCTACATTTCTGAAAACTATGTTTAGCATCCATTGCCCCTGTTATATGGGGTACTATAACATCATATTTTGAACTTGTCTCTTAATTTCCATTTCATTAAACCAACCATTTGTTTAGCATATGGTTATTTCAAAGATGCATCATGAAAACAGTAAGTAGCAAATAATATTTTTAGCAGTAAATTTTTTTATTGATATCTCTATTATTTAAAATTCTGAGCATCTCCTCAGATATTGAGTGCTCTTGATTTTGCTAAATTCATTGGAAGCTGAGGATGCTTATCACTTTGTGGGATGTTCTTAGCACTCAGCAAGAGTGGAAACATGGCAAACAGTTTTCTGACTGGTTATATGGTGTTATGTGCATACTCTAACAATAGTACTTTTAAGGCTTGACTTTATATAAAGTCAAAAAAACATCAGGGTCAAATAGCAGTCAAGCAGCAAGGAACATGAAATTAAAGAGAAAGAAAAAACATATTGGAAGCACCCATCCTCACAGACTGAGCTCTTCTCTGCTGTTATTTGACACCTACTAAGTGCTCGTTATTATAAGTTGTCATGGAGGGAAAAAGGAACAAGAAAAACATGATACATTTAAGTTCAACTTACCGAGCAGTCCAAATAAGAGAGAGGCAGTGTCAGGAAAAGCTTACCTTCATGCGCACACACACAATTAACTGAAACCTGCCCTAGTTATCATTGCAATGATCAGCGTAGTTCAGCCACAGGAACACCACATGCACTTGGGATGGTCTCAATGCCTGGTTCAGGGCAGCAGCTGAGCACCAACATATAACTTTTCTATCTTGGGCACTGTGCTTCCCCAGTCTTTGTTACCAGTAGGGTTAAATAGCCAGATCACATCAAAACAAATCATTATCGCGGTGCACCTTTTTAGCAGTTTCAGGTATCGTTCTGTCACTTCTTGGTCTGTACCAAGGCTCATCACATTCAGTTTTTTGTTTCCATTATCCTGTCATTCACATATCATTATGTTCATTTACTCAACTCTTGATCAAAGCAAGGTCATGATGCTCCTGTGTCAGGAGTAAAGGAAACAGTTTTTCTTTTAGCATGATCACTTATAATTCAATTAAGAAATTTCCTGGAGAGTCATTGTGCATATTTTCTCTCTTTTTAAGGAAGAAAATGAATAACCTTACTTGATGGGCCAGATGTTTAGGTGACATAAATCTTGGTAGCATGACTAGTTCAGAGAAGGACATATTGTCATTTCTCAGTTCATCTGAGTTTTTCCCACCCCACCACATCTCCTGAATTTCATATCAGTTTGGCATATAGCATTCATGAAACATTAATGGTGATTTAATGTGAAATTAAACACTATTAGAACAAGCAAATACCCTGTCTCTGTTCAGAATTACTTGGTTGTTCTATCTATCATTTTACTTCTCAAGTCTCTTAATGTACTCTACTGTCATAGCACCAGCTGATTTCCTCTGAAATGTAAAAATCTTTACAGTAATCTTTAAAAGCTTTCTTATAATTTCCTCTGTTTGGATAAGCAATTTATACTTATTAATCCCTAGCAGACACTGTCATATTCTGACAGGCCTATTCAGATAGTACTGGGAAGCTAAAATTACATCTTCCTTATTTCCTTTCTTGGGCCAGATTCTGCTGTCACTAATAATGTGAGTGTTTAAAATAATATTGCTTTAACCTCCACTTTCAGGATTTTTCTGTGGAGAGGCATATGGGGGTACTGGTGAATGAAAAGCTGGACATGAGCTGGCAATGTGCGCTCGCAGCCCAGAAAGCCAACCGTATCCTGGGCTACATCAAAAGAAGCACAGCAAACAGGTCCAGGGAGGGGATTCTGCCCTTCTACTCTGCTCTCCTGAGACCCCACCTAGAGTACTGCATCCAGCTCTGGAGCCCTCAGCACAGGAAAGACATGGACATGTTGGAGTAGGTCCAGAAGGAGGGCCACAAAGATGATCAGAGGGCTGGAGCACCTCTCCTATGAGGACAGGCTGAGAAAGTTAGGGTTCTGGAGAAGAGAAGAGTCCAGAGAGACTTAACAGCATCCTTTCAATACTTAAAGGGAGCTTATAAGAAAGACAGGAACAAACATTTTAGCAAGGCCTGTTGCGATAGGACATTGGGTAATGGTTTTAAACTAAAAAAGGGTAGATTCAGACTAGATAAAAGGAAGAATTTTTTTATAATAAAGGTGGTGAAACACTGGAACAGGTTGCCCAGAGAGGTGGTAGATGTCCCTTCCCTGGAAACGTTCCAGGTCAGGTTGGACGTGGCTCTGAGCAACCAGATCTAGCTGAAGATGTCCCTGCTCATTGCAGGGGGGTTGAACTATGTGATCTTTAAAGGTCCATTCCAAATCAAACCACTCTATGGTTTTATGATTTTCAGAAAAAAAATTCCACATTTTATGTGGAAGCACTTTTGTATATAGGGTGCCACAATGTAGTTAAGCAATTTTGGGGGATTTTCTTGTGTTACCTATGCTTTTTAAAAATGCCTTGCATTAAAATACTTAGAATTATACATATTTCTTTGTGCATTTACACAAAGTAAAAACCTAAGTTGAATGGTGCAAGACCTTTGCCTTGCACTTTTCATTACCAGAATGATGCTCTGTATGGTCACCCCTCCGCACACTCAAAACAGCTGGCAGAAAATTACAGCAGTAAACATGATTCCCACCCAGTGTGTTTCCAGAGAAGAAGAATCTTGAAATGGACTTTAAAGTTATTTATTTTGGAGGAGGTATCCAAATGTCATGCTCGTGGGCAGCAATATGAAAAAGCAAGATGGGTGGGATGCAAATTTTACATTTTCCAGTGAATATATAATATTTTCCATTGATGAGATGAATTAAAAGAAGTCATTGCAGAATTAGCTAATATGCTTCATGAAAACCAGAGAACATATAATAATTAATACACTACTAATAATTAATATTTTATATATTAATTTTATAATATTTTATTAATTACTAATAATTAATATTTTTATCTTGTCCTGCAGTCAGTTGTCCTATTGGACTTTGCATTATTTCTAGTGTAGCAAGGATTTCTCATTGTTATGTTTATAGTGCCAGACAACTCTCTTGTCTTTGACAGGACGAGTGAGAGCTGATTGTTCCTCACCTTCTCACCTTTACTATTTTAAAAATTGACATGGAACTATGTTGTCCTTCTGGAGACTCTTTAAAACATTCTGATTTTTAGTAGCCAAATGCTAAATCCTTTTTTGAAAATCAGGCTCTTTCAGAGATACTACAAAATTAGGCTTCCAGAAACAAAAGAACCCCAAACCACATCTCATTTTTTAAAATGTAGGCTGCAGCTCATGGGAAATGCCATTAAAAGAAGCTATTCATACACAGTCTATAAAACCAATGTGTAAAAAAATGGAAAGTCTTGTTCTGTTCAAGAATAAAAAAATGTAATACATTAAACAGTTAAACTTCCCTTCTGTATCCTGTGGTGTGAGATGGTTTCTTATCTTTATCTGAAGGCCATCTGATACATGCTGTTTTGTACTGGGACTTTGAGAAAAGGATGAGTTGAATGCAAGAGATGGCAGTCTGACAAAGAATAAAGACATACTTCTGAATGCATTCAATATGACATACCATGTTTCTATCTTAAAAGGTGTAAAAGTTCACAAGTGACAAATATTTCTTTTAATATATTTATATGAACATCCCCAAGCTGTCCAACATCCAATTATTTTTACTGCCATTTCTGTAAAGCAAAGTGCTCTGTTCACAAAAGAATTATGCCCCAGTGCAAGGCTGAATTTAGTCTACTTTTTCCTTTTTTCTTTAAGTGTGCACTTAAATGGAATTGGCATTCTGAAACATGCCTTAGTCATCCTGTGACTCTTCTGCCATGCAAGAATCATAGGTAACTGCAAGAAGGAAGAGCGCTAATTAGACATTATGTAGAGTTGCCTGTAAACCAATGAGAAATATGATTTATAACCTAAAAACAGATGACATTTCAAAAATTTGGGTCTATTGGGAATGAAGCTCAGAGGAATCTAAAGCTTACAGTATTTGCATATAACTAATGCTACAGTTCTCTGTGGTGTCATTGTGTTGTACACTGTTGTTTTTTTCATTGTTCGTATCTATTTCATATAGGCTTAAAACTTAGTCACTGAGAAACCTCACACTGGGACCAAAAAAGGTAGTTAAGACCCTTGGTACAGAAAGAAGGCACAAACATGCACACAGCTGCCCCCAATTATTATTTTTAAGAGCACAGAAATGTTGAAATACTGTTTAAGTATCATTAGCATAGGGCCCCTTGCAAAAACAAAGAAACAAACCAAAACACAATAGAGGATGTTGATGACAATTGGTACATCCTGGCATCAATGTTTCATATTTCTCCCCTGAAAACCCAGAAGAATAAACTGTTGCTTGGTCATTTTCTTATCCTAAGGCAAAAGGATGGCAATTGTAATAGCACTTTCCTGACCTCTCAAGATAGTAAGAAATTACTCTAGTTATTTTTCCTTATTAAACTCAACCACTCTTTCCAGCTATCAACAGAGAGATGATTAAGACAGTGTTTCTCAGAGAGAATTCTAGCTCTTGAGTCTGCTCAAATAACCTACCAAAAGGCCAAACTGAAATCAGATTATATTAGTTTATAATCCGAGAATAGTTTGCAAGGCTAGATCCAAAGTTTTATATAATTATTCAGAGGTCTGCTTAAACTTCAGAAAATCATGTGTTTCAGGTGTAATGAATACCAACCTACTCCTCTTCCAATTCTTCACAGTAAGTTCTAAAGCAACCCTTCCCTCTCTTCCTATTTTAATTTTTTATCTGTCCATTTTGTAAGATTCTAGTCAGCCAAATAATGCACAGTATATAGGGCCCATACTTTCAATGTAAATATCAAAATCTGGATTTTGTAAACACCTCCTTTAGTGATGACATTACATTTTCATTGGCAGGCAAAATTAGCTCTTGAAAACATACCACAGTGGTTTATCTATCAGGTAGACTTATCTTGTTCCAAGTACATACTGATAACAAGAACAAATACGTTCATTATTGCTAACACAAGGAAAACTTCATTATCATGTTTTACTCTGATTCCCTCCCTTTTCCTTTTATATTATTAAAACACATACAATTCAAGGCTTGTGGATGACTTCACATCTTTATTATAATGCGTATTTCAAGACAGTAGTCATAGGTAAGTTTCTTTGACTTTCAGTAAAAAGGAGCTGACCATTTTCCATAACATTTAGCTTTCTTCATCTTCAGGTCAGAGTCCCTCAGAATTAAGCATAAGAAGAATTGTCCAGCCTAGGTGGCTGATGTTTTGTTGTTTTTTTTTTTTCCGAGAATAAAAAGTGGCCCAAGGACACAGATGCCCTAAACACAGAAAAATAAGTATGCCCACATATGTAAATAGAATCAGACAATCACAGAACTGTGAGGCTAGAAGGGACCAGTGGAGATTTTTTAGCTCAAGTCCTTGCTCAAAGCTGGGCCAACTACAGCAAGTTACTCAGGGATGCGTCCAAACAGATCTCAATAAATTCAAGCATGGAGACTCCACAAGCTTTCTGGGTCCCTGCTCCAGTGCTTGACCACCCTCAGAATGGAAAAGTTTTTCATTATATCTAATTGGAATTTCTCATGTTGCAACTCACGGTTTTCCTTCAGCCCTGTTGTTTAACCAAGTCTGTTAAAAGCTTATCTATGTTCATACACAAGGCAATGGTGGCATATTACTCAGTGCAGAGGTATGCATCCTATTTCATGGTTGCATGGATGGCTTTTTTGCTTGATGGTTGTTTTATTTGGGGGGGCAGGGGAGTTGTTGTTGCTTTTGTTTCTTTTTTTTTTTAAGGAAGGGGCATTGCACTTTGGGTTTTATTCTAATTTCTTGAGGGTTGGTGCGCGCTATTGTCGAGGGTTTTTTTCACATATACGCAGAACAATGTTTACACTGATTTTAAATTGTTTACAGGTATGTTAAAAAAAAGATTTAATTGATCTTTTACTGAGTACAGGAGATGCTGCTCTATTTGCAATGCTTAATCATAAGTAGATGTGAGCCAGGAAATGATGCAAAATGTGAATAACAAGCAAAAGCCATTATTTTTTATAAGACAATTTGAGAGGTTCCCTAGCATGACTAAATATACAGAAGCACTGTATTCATTCAGTGTATTTATGTAAATAAAGTAATATTCATCTGCTATCATATTTCCATTGCCAATCAAAACAAAAAAAAAGGTTAAAGAGAAGCATGGATAATGACTGATAAGAAACTATATAATAATAAGCAACTAATTATCTCTTTCCAGATTTGAGCTTACAGCTTCACATGCTGACATAATATTGATAATGATTCAGAGGAACTGTATTCCATTTCATGGGGTCTCTAACACTATTATCTTTCGTGGTAAAAATTCTGTCTGGAATAGAGCTTTTATTTTTTTAAAAAAGAGATTTGTAAGTGCTAATGGGTTCAAAGAGATGTAATTTTGTGCACATATTTTTCATAATGAATAGGATTTTTCAAAAAAATAAGATTTCAAAGACTCCCCTACAACTTAGACAGACTCCAGGTTCATGGACTAATGTTCTGCTGGCAAATTCCTCTACCCAAAGGCAGGACAGTTTTAGGCCTTGCATTGTGTGTTGCTGCAAAGGAAGATAGGCTGATAGCCTAAACCAAGACCTATTCATGACACACCTACATAACACAGTGTGAATAAATAGGTTGGCCCATCTTTCCTCTCCTGTCGCAATAAAAACCTAGCAGCAGGTAAAATTCCTCCTTTCTGAAGTCACAGGGATCAAACTAGCCCATCTCTTCAGAAAGATCCAGCATTGCGCACAGATACGTTTCCTCTGGCTAATAGATTGAACTTGTAAGGACTAGAAGAACAATTAGATTTTAAGGAGTTTGACAGATGAGCTCCTGTGAAGGGCACATTGGTTATTTGCTTTAATAACAGGTGCAGTTAATCTTTGGTTTTAAGAGGAGATGCATTTTTTTTACAGACTTTGGTTATTATATTTTATTTTCTCTTGAATTTGATACAGCATGTTTCAGTTGACCTAGCAAAATAGCTTGAAAGCTCTGCCCAGCAGTAAGTTCCTGGACCTGAATTACATGGCATCATATTTAGATGGTACTTTTCACAAAAACATCGCTAACCATGGTATTAGTTGTGAAGAAGGATCATTTTGCTTCCTTCATTTTGGAGGCAGCTTTGTACAAGTTATTTGCAATGCCAGCAAATGAATTCTTAATACAGCAAAATTTTTGCAGGAATATTCATAGAAGCAATGATTCATAAGTATGACACTTGTTTTTATGGAGTCACTTTTCAGAACAGAATTTTATTTCATACTTTTAAAGAGAACTCAAGGACTGTGATCTACTAATTAAACTAGGGTGAGGATTTGATTGTCATTTGTATTGATACCGTGTTTGAACTTAGATAAATCACAATCTTTGTCCTTCAGAGTATTCACTTTGAAGATACATATAACAATTCATAGCTGCTTTACAAAGGTTTTTTAATTCATGTTTGTAAAGCAGTTTGATGTCATTGCAAAAGAAATCACTGTAATCATTGTAGAAGTGCAAAGTATTTTTAGCTAAAGTACACACATTTTCACAGGACATACCTTCATAAAAAGTGAGCTTCATGAAATGAATACTAACCATTGACATTCAATAAATCAGGAAGTGTATATGAATATTTAGTGACAAAAATGTACTAGCAAAGAGAAATCTTTGAAGCTGTCACGATCTATCACTGTTCAAAGAATATCCAGCCAAGTTTAAAATCAACAAATAATCAACATGATAGAATATGTACCTTAGTAAAATGACACTTCTCTTTTGAGGGAAGAAAAGAGGCAGAATTGATTAAGCATTTTTCATTACATCCATTTTAATATAACCTCATATTTTGCAATCATATTAACTAAAGCTGAAATTAAAAGTATAGCTGCATTGGAGCAAATTATGTAAGGAAAAATGATTTTTAAGTCATTAGCATAAAATCAGTCAGTTTAATGAAAGGAGGCCAGATAATTCAATATTATTCTTTTTATTACTTCTTAACCTTGTTAGCTTTTCTAAGGATAAAATACACTGAACTTTCTGAAACCAGCTACTCAATTTCAGAAGATCCTGAGATTTTCTTTTGGCAGTCATTATAAGTAAGGTTGCCAGCTGTAAAATCTAAGTAAGCTCAGGAATTTTAAGGGCATTATCAGATGTCAGCCATTCTATACTTAATTGAGCTCAAATCCTTTATAAAACTTAGACCACCTATGTGTCCCAAACTGTAAAATATATCCCAAATACTTAATTAAGCCTGGATTTAATTAGGCAAATCCACTGCATAAAAAATAAAATAAAAAAAATCAATAATTTGACCACTGTGGCCTCAGAAGTATTTGATTCATTAGAATTACTTTTTTTTTATGTTTGTTTAATGTGATCTTTAACTCAAGCCTGAATAATATTTCAGGCTCTTTATCTTTTATTCAGAAACCCAAAAAAGTATGTGCCTGCTGTCTTAGATATAGCAGAATTATATCTTCAAAGAATTTCCAAATGACAACCTTGTTGCAGACTTAGTGACACATCCTCAGACAAATACAAAAGAGAAGTGACTTCTGCCAGAGAAAAGCAATGTTAAGATGACGATCAGGAGAGGGGCTGTGATACTTCTGTGGTAAAAGTGAAAGGAAGAATGTTTGGCTGAAAGTCAACAGCATTGGCCAAGGAGAAAGAATTGCTTTTTTACATCTTTCCTTCTGTAACTGAGTTTGGGCTTGTAACATCATCTAACCACTTCTGACAACCTGCCAAAATGGAGATGGCAAGGTCTTATAATAAATTGCTATAGAAATCATCCTTCATCTACTCAGTTCAATGACACAACTTTCAATATGCAGAATATACCCCTCTTATTTCTAGGTTTTCTTAAACAGCTGAGATAGTCTTGATTGTTTCCACAAATAAATAAATAAACAAGCCAAGGAAAAGCCAAGAAAAAACCACAACTTTTTCAAACCATGAAGAGTTATGGAATTGAAAGCTACAGGCAAGCTACTGCCTATGACCCTCAATATTGCCTTCATATTCTAAAAGAGCACAAAAAATCTAGGAATCTTGTCATTCACATTAAAACAAAAGACTGTTATTCATGTTACAACATCCCATAGGCTACCCAAATCAAAGAAGTTGTGGCTGGAGAACTGTGTTTCAGAATTACCATCCAATAATCAAGTAATTGCAGTGTCTACTACAGAGGCAATCTCCAGAAGCAATTCTTAGCAGTAAGCATTTCAAAATTCTCTTAGTCAGGCTCCAGTCCAAAGCATGGAAGTAGGGCTGATTTTTCTTCATTGTTGTTCACTGATAAGGGAAATGCATCTGTTTTCATCCCTGATTTTGATACTGTTGCTCGTCCAGTACTACCCCATCTATGGAAAACTACAGTGATGAGAAGAAGAAACACCTTCCAGTGATTTGGATTTCTCCTCTCAGACTGGATACATTTTGCATTAAGCCAAAATGATTCTTTCAATCCAGAAGTCTTATTTAAAAGAGCTTTTTTACGCTTTCAATCATGATTCTTGAAACTGAAATATTTTCCTTACTACTTTGTCTCATACCAAAGAACTTTCCCTGTTGCTACTCATCATTCCATGCCTATTCTTCACTTGAAGTTTTTAAATAAACCTGTTCTCTGATACACAGACTTGCATCTTCAAGATGCTGGAAAAACAAGTTGGAGCACACAGCACATGCTACAATCCTGAGTTTTAGGGATCACAGTCCCCAAAGATACCTGTTGTTAGCCTGTCTTCTTGAAATTATACATACCTGTTGTTAGCCTGTCTTCTTGAAATTATACATGATTCAAATTAGGTTATCATAATACATATAAACTTAGCTATTTACAGCTTCTAAAATAAACAACACAGTTATGAAACTTCTAAAAGATTAAGGTGAGAACATTTATTTACACAATGACTACATATAAAATGTATACCTCTTTCTTCCTCCCTCTGTAGTTATCCAATCAGCTATGGACGCTAATTCAAAAACTGATTAGGAATTTTTATCATCCTGAATGCTTCTCAGTTTCCATTCATAGCTAGCTGTTACGGCCTTTTTTTCCCCTCTAATCCTGTCATTCTCTGCTCTATACTCACTCAGTGTTTATTAACTCAAGCAAGGGGAGAACAAGTGCTTCTCTCATAGACAAGTGAAAGATACTCTGCATGTCTGTTCGTTCACTGCATAAATTGCAGCATGAAATGTACCTTTCAACTGAAACTTTTATTTTATACTCACCTGTATTTTGGGCATGTGTTTAATGAAACACAGTGAATGATGCTGGAGAAGGTATAGAATGGCAACTAAAACAATGACAGGGACAGAGCAGTTGCATTGCAGGGAGACCCTGAAAAGGTTCAGACTCTTCAATCAGAAGGCTGAGGGGAGACTGAGGCTGACAAAACCATGAGTGCAATGGAAAAAGAGAGTGCAGAACTACTACTAAACCTCACCAAAACTAGTAAGCAATTGGTTCAAAACAGATAACAGCAAGTTTTTCCTAGAGCAGTGAGTAGCTTTGGATTAGCAACTGGTTGCCACAGGAAATAGTAGAAGCAGATAGTACTACCAAGTTTAAAAAATATAAGACAAATTCATGCATACCAGGTCCATTAAAAAGCGCTAAACAGAATAGGCATCTACCCTAATCCAACAACTGTGGATCCTGGGGTGCCACAGAGAAAACACTGCTCTGTTCATGTGGTTTAAACCAAGCAAGAATCAAAGTTGTTTATTGATTTACTAATGATATGTAATTAACCAGCAATCACTGAACCATACAGTCAAGATCAATCACAGCAATACAACAGATAAACCACACCACCATATACCAACAGTGTATTTACATTCCTTACTTCAGACACTAGGACTAGTCAGAAGTTTCTACTTCTCTTTAGGAGAAGAGGCAACTGATTAAAGAAAATTCACAGCATAATGTTCTAACTTGATTCTTTAAATTTCTGTATTGAGGAATCTTCCCTGTTAAAAGCAGTTTTTCATCTTGGCATACCAAAAGTGCATATCAAAGCTTAGGAATTCATCTGAGAAATCAGTCATGTTTTGAGTTCCATTTTAGTTTGGGCATTCAGCTTTTCTTATCATGACGTATCTTTAAAACTGTAAGTGATCAGCAGTTAAGATACACTTAATTAAAATTATCTTAACAAAGAGCCTTAAATGAACAGCTATAGTTTAGAAAATCTAAGCCATTAAAGGCATTAAAACGGTAAAGCAGTTAGACATGATAACTGAAACTGTTTGTCTTCAGGTTGGAGCAAAAATACATGCAAGAGTTAATGCATATGGCATGAATTGAGAAGTTCCACAACTTCAAAGATGTTGATCCTATCTTATTCTGATTTTTTTTTTCTTTCTCTATGTGAACAGATCAAAAATTTCATTTGGAATTTACAGCACTAACTGCTTTGTTTTATGCGTGATATAAAAATGCAGCAAGACAGAAAACTGTCAGCTTTTGTATCCCAAAACCAAATAACTAAATTCTCAGATTTTTATAAACAAAAAATACACCAAAATGAGCCCTAAACCATAGGACAAGGCTAGGAATTGCAAAAGGAAATACGTGTTAGAAAATTTTGGTCAACTGAGAAAGCAATTGCATTGTGGTGTGATGAAAGAACTCACAGAAAACAATGTCTCTGATTTCAAATCCATTAAAATCAATGGCATTGCTCCCAGTGAAATCAATCAGTACATGGCAGGGCTATGTAATGAAACAACCCTCTAGGTGTAAAAGAGCACCTAAATCCCAAACTCCTGTATGAGGCTTGTAATCATATTTCATTTTTATGACTGATACTGCAAGTAAGAAAGTCACTATTTCATAACAGTATCAATACGGAAATAATATAAATTCCAGTTTGCATTTTCACATTTTTAATGAAAGAAATATGTTTCATAACTATTATGAAATTTTAGGTTTACACTAAAAAAGCCCAGTGCTTGGAGAAAAGATGCATAAATTGAGAACTTGCTCTACGGGCAGCTCTTCCCAGGTTTTCCCAACCCTACTACAGATTACACCCTCATTATAAAGATCAGTCAGTCCTGCAAGTCTTTGTGTTTCAGCCACTTGCCAATAATAAAATGCTGCTGCAAAACTGCTTTTGTTTCTTAATACTTAATTGTTCGTTTGGCCAACCCATCTCCCCTGCCCCTTGACCCTACTGCTCCCCACTGCCTGGCTGCCAGAGTCGTTCCTGATGCTGTGGGGGAAGGCTGAGCAATTCGTATCCCTGGGTCTCAACCTGCCTGTAATCAGGTTGTGGATCTGGGAGCCCTTGTGCTCAGCTGGCAGCTTGTGCGGGGTGACTGACCTGTTAGCGGGGTGCAGGTCAGGGTGCTCCTGCATAGGAGAGAAAGAAGGAACCTCCCTTGGCCTTTGGGACCAGGGTTGTCCTGTATCTTGGGACCCAGACAGTGCTCCGGAATCCTGGGCACTTTTCAGTCCAGACAGCAGCTCGAGCCCCCAGTCCGCAGGGGTGCAGCCTCTGTGGCCGCTGCTTTGCAATCCCAGCTCCATTTTCCCAGGGTGCCTGCCTCTGAGCCCATCTCCAGCACTGGCTGGAGTCCTGCTGTGCCAAGTGATGGGTGAGGAAAGCTGAGCTCAGAGCTTTTTGTTGGGGGTGGGGGGATGTTGGGTATAGGTTTGACTGGTGGCCAGTAGTTGTGTGGGGAGCTTCCTTCCAGGGGTGGTTGGTGTACTGTCCTTCAGGCAGAGGAGTTGGCACTTGCCTGTTCTGTGTCCTTCTGTGCCAGAAGCCTTTGGAAAAGAAAGAAGAGGCATCGTGTGGAACTGCAAGGCAAGAGTGAGCCAGAAGAGTTGCTGACGGGTACTCAATAAAATGCATTTTCAGACTGCGTTCCATATGTAACAGCTTTCCTACCCCACTTGGCCGTAGCTCCTTCCTATCAAATCTCACTGCACGTGTTATTTTACGCTTGCAACAACCTTTGCAGTTCTTGGGGTGGTGAGGCAGCTGTGTTTGACCTAAGGGCTACCACATGGAAGCTCAAGGATCATCGGTTTGTTGTCCCCAAACTCCTGTCTGCAGTCCAGGTAGGGGTTTGTTGACATTGCAGTACTACAGAGGAGGTCTTGTAGTAGGCAGGAGTCTGGTGGCATTGCAGCATTCCTGTGGAGGGAAGGAGAGAGGGAGGGAGGTTTTCTATTCCAAGTTTGGTGGTATTGCACTCTGCTAGGCCTGACTCTGAAAAGTCAGGATGTGGGTCTGCAGGTGGGTTTGGCTCTGTGGGGACAAAAGCAGGGGGGTACTGGGAGCTGGGCAGAGGCTCACAGCCCCACAGGTCTGTGAGCAGGGTGGGGACAACCCCATGGGGGGCTTAAATTGGGTGCCATGTTATGGGGCCAGGATGAAAAGCTATGGATTTCCCCATGTAAGATGCTATTGCAGGTGTTCTCAAGCAAATACAGACTGCATTCTTGGGGATGGAGCCAGGACATTTAAAAGCTGATTGACAAGACTATAAAATCTAGAATGATTTAATTTTTACCTCTGAATTTGAGATCAGCATCTACTAGACATTAACCAACACCACCTGAATGTAACTAGAAATTTCAGTTTCTGAATTTGGTCAGAACTTCAGTAGGGAAAAGAGAAGCTATCTGAGGGCCTGTAAAAAGTTGTGAAAACTGAAAAAAAAAAAAAAATAGGAGTAGGTTAATGAAACCTGAAGACAAAAGTTTACATGAATGAAGGCCTTTTGTGAGCTCAGACTGCTACACTTGTATCATTAGTTGTTGCTTTTATATATCGCCTGCAAGCTGTTACCGGAGGCTGTTGCAGTTTATTACCTCAAAAGGAAATTGGCGATGCAACTTGCAAAGGTAATGACTTGGTGTACTTTGGAAATACAGGACTTTACAGATCTACAACAATGACAAGATAGCAGCTGTGGCAGAGAATGAAGTACTTCTTCAGAAGTCAATACAAATATCAAAATTTATACCACACCTAGCTCTACACAGAATGTTTAAAACAATTTATTAAGTTGAATGTGCTTTAGCACTGTAAAATAAGCTGTGGTGTAGTTTTCAATTTGTAAAAGAGGGAGATGCAAAGGAGTGTTTGGCTTTTAAAAGCTTGTATAACTTTGATACAGGCAAACATTATTGACTAAGATAAGACATGTAGGTGCCCCTGTAACTACGTGACATAACCTTTTTATACAGTTATGATTAATTTTTTCTCCTCTCTTGCTTATAATCACTTTTCTTAAGGATCTCACATGCTCCGCCGTACACTTTAAGAGGAATTCAGTAATGCCAGGCCACTTGTTCTTCTTCACCAAATGAAACCCGAAGATAGAATTAGTTTCCCTGACCTATGACTTGCGTCTCATGATCTTTCAAAAAGGTGAGGGCAGCTGACACATCTGTCTGCATTTCATCTATAGCACATCAGTGGCTTTCAAGAGCTGGAGCTGCAAGTGTAGAGGGACAAGCTAGCTTGGCTGAAATGGCATCAGACTTCCATGTCTGGGAAAGTGAAGATCACTACATCCTAACTAAAAATGCTTCCTCTCCATGTTACTCTTGTCTTTTGTCACTATCTAATTAATAAACAAACAAAAAAAGCCTAGTGTTTTCTGCAATTGTAATAATCCTTTCAGGTTTTTTTATGTTCTGTTTTCATCTTGGGCCTT
The DNA here is from genome assembly GCF_000708025.1 of Charadrius vociferus. Lineage (NCBI taxonomy): Eukaryota > Metazoa > Chordata > Aves > Charadriiformes > Charadriidae > Charadrius > Charadrius vociferus. The sequence goes on along the minus strand of NW_009646849.1, from coordinate 764,089 downwards.
CTAAAATAAGGCTGAAAATGAGCTTTCAGTTGTGAAGAAAGAAAAAAAAGAGGTTGAAAACCTGACCATTTAATAACGACTCAAACTGTGGGCTACTGTAAGGGGAACGTAGTAAGTTAGATCACACCAAATTTGTTCAGTAAGAATTTAACTTCTGCTATGCCTCAGGAGAAAAACCTGAGACTGTATTTACCCTGAGTTTTAAGTCAAACAGATGTAAATTAATTTTTAATATAAAATCAGTATTGTTGTTTCTAATGAGGCACTCCTAGAAATCCACCGCAAAAAAAATATTATCAAGCTGATTTCTCTAAAATACTCCTCAGTATGTGTACAGAGTATGTGTACATGAATTCTGTGTACAGAATTCATGCAGAAATTAAGTAGAAAATAAGAAGCAAGAACTTTAGCATAATAATTTGTGCAGAAAGGTAGTCAGCA
>NW_009646849.1:655952-763637 GCF_000708025.1 Charadrius vociferus | reverse complement strand
AGCAGGAAAACAGCTTTTGTTTGCAATTTTGCCACTTTTCCCCCCTCCTGCACAACACTTTGGTCCCAAACACATCATAACATAGTAAACAGCTGTGGCTGGGGTTGTTTTGCCGTTTACACTGGGGTGTCCTCCCCTACTGCGTCAAAATCTCTCTGCGTTGGCGTGAACGAAAGGACCGTGTTCGCCCCAAAGCCTGTCTGGAAGGCAGCCAGTGCCAAAGGAGGGTCCCAGCACCTGGGGAATGAAGAGTGGGGCCACTGCCCAGCGTGCTCCCGCTGCTTTCACTGGTGTCACAGAAGCCCCTCCATGCTGTTTGCAGCCACCTTTTTGTTGCATCAGTGGTTCTTAGGACTGAGATTGGTTTTGTCCAAGCTCAGGGACAAACAGGCTACCTGATATTTGCCTGGTCCCTAGAAAGCAACTTTTTCCACAGCTAAAACCAGCCCAGGTTGAGCCAAGCCTGGGCATATCCCAAGGCTCCGCACCAGTGACAAGTTGCTGGCAATAGAAAAATGGTATTGGGCTATGCTTCCTTGACCAAATACCCTTCAAAACCTATTCCTTGTTACGAGACCTTAAAAATACACTGTTGACATGTCCTTATAGCAGTGCTGCTACTCATCAGCTTCTGTTTTGATGAAGGGCCTGAGAGTCTGTTTAAGCAGTGGCATCAAAGTGCCCAGGTATGGCCCAAAGACTGTACAGACAGTCCCTGCACAAAAGAAATTCATATTTGAGTAGACACGCCAAAGGAAACCAGGGACAGAGATGGATGCTCATGAAAGTCATAGGAAACTCTCCCCGGCTTTTCCAAGCAAGCGGCAATAAAAGAAAGGGGACGAGTCTCTACATTCCCAGTAGGCAGCCAAAACTCTACTAATTCTTTCTTTTCCCTTTCTAGTACCTCATGTCTCTCCTCTTCTGCACACTGTATTTTATTTTTAATGCAGTACTTCCGCGGTTTGGCAAGTGCTCCAAGAAAAGTAGGAATAGCATGTCAAAAATGAAATTACATTGTTCCAGGACAGAAACATACAGCAGCAGTGAGTGTGTGTCTCACTACAGTAGCTTTTTAAGAGCACTATTAGAAAGGGTTTGTTGCTAAGGACGATCTTAGGATTTGTAGTTCATCTCAATAACAGTTACAATAATTATAACTTTAACCACAAACCTTATAGCATTTCTAGCACCACTGTGTTAGAATGTTTGTTGTTATTCTGAAAAAACTTTAATTTTATTTGCAATAGATCTCAGGGTCCCAGCTGTGACAGTCCCTCATACAAAGCGCGGACAGACTTGCAAAATGAAATAGCCTGTGTCCTAGGGTATTTAAAACTTGAAACATTGCAGTAAAAGTTCCTTTTCAGGAAACAATTACATGTGTTCTGCAATAGACTGCAAACAGGCAAAAAATGGTTCAAAAGTTATAGAAAAAGATAGTATGTTTTAAAATCATTAGAAATTCATAACATTCTGGGCTAAGAATAATCTTTTTAAAAGGATTGTATACTTGTACATATGTCTATTAAATATGTATGTCATTAAAATACACACATAATTACCTGCCCTTATTGAAGTCCTTTTTCTCTTTTCTGATTTTTTTCTTGTCAATAGTCCCATAGGAGTTTTTTTCAAAATTACCTTAATACACCTGTTATTTCCTTTATCACGCATAAATAATGCAGTTTTTCCAAACTCCAAATGAAATTATAGTTTACTACAATGTGTTGGATAGTGCCAAGTGGGTACAGAAAATTAGATAATCCATACCCTTGAGTCTGAATTACTTCGGTCACTTTGAAAATGTGACTTAGAAACACAGGAAAGGCTGTATAGTTTTATGTCCTTTCCAAAAACATTTGTAAACTGTAAAATGAAAAGTTGTACATTATATGAAATTAATGGTATGGAAGCTCCCAGTGCCTTAAAACCAAACCTCTTCTTGAAAGTACTTTTCCAACAATTTTTGGCTCAGTTTGCCCCCACTTTCAGAAGTTTTATGCTCCAGGGATCCATAAAGGAGACATTCCTACTTATGTATGGAGAGAAAGAGATTTTTATGAATATCAAACAAGCATAATTTATGCAGAAACTCTATTAAAAACTATGCTTGGCACTTTTACTTGCATTAGTAATATGAGAACTCCATTAAAATGAATTTTCCAAAAATGTGTTGGACCCCAATTCTCTCAACTCACTCCCATAGTTAATCTTAGTTTTCATTGCCCAAGGACTGCTAATATATTAGTGTTAACAATATCCTCTTTATTACCTTGCATAGAGCTTCTTACACAATCTCTTGTGTGAATATATTTACATTTATTTATACACGTACATACTTGCAAACGCACTGGATGAAATCCGGGGCCCTCTGAAAGCAATTGTAAAAATCCTACCTACTTCAGCAAGAATCTGAATCTTATTCTATGATTCCTCTATGTTAGCCTCAGTACTTTTAGCCTCAGAACAGCAGATTAACCTCTTACAGGCTTATAGGTAGCCTTTACACACTTTGGGTCCTCTCTTTGCATAAAATCATGCTGACTAGAATTTGGCCATATTGGTTCAACTTATTTTTATTCACTCATTCTTATATACTCTGCATTTCTGTTTGTTTACTACTATGTTGCATACATTATACTACTATGTGTCCCAGTTTGAGGTAAAACAACCAATTTTCTTTTCAGTAATTTTACCTTTCAATTAAGCCTCTTCTAACTCTCTGAAATTAACAGCATATTTTTCAGACAGTGCCAGCTTCCAGAGTGACAAGGCCTGACATTTATATTTAATCCTAAGGAATGGTATGCGGAAAGGCTCTTGCTTATACTTACTGCTATAACACCCAAGGCCAGATACCTCTGTTATTTGCCTCATTGGAGGGTCGGAAGTGGAAAAGCATAAAGAGTTCCCACCTGCGGGGAGGAGCGGACAGGACAGGTGCCCCAAAACTGACCAACAGGGTATTCCATCCCATCTGCTTCATGTTCAGTATAAAAGCTGAGGGATGAAAGGGCTCATCTTCTTTCTTCAGTGGCCTACGTATGAGGAGGACTCTGTCTGTTCGTTTGCCTTTGATCCCGATCCATGTGTTCCTGACTCCAGTTCCAGAATCCAGTTCCCATCCATTGTTGAGTCCACTCTGGCACTTTCCCAGTGCCTGCCAGCGATGTGATCATCACCCTGGGAGCTGGATACAGGTTATACATATTGTATATGTGTCATTATTTTCTTACTAATATTATTATATTTTCTTTTTATTATTTTCTTTTTAACATTTCATTAAAGTAGTTTAGTTTCTTTTTCAATCCATAAATCTCTCTCTCGTTCTTCTCTCCCTTAGGAAATACGTTAAAGAGAGCATCTGTCATTCATTCAGTGACCAATCCAGCCCAAATCACGCCACTGTGGTACATATTCTTCATTGGCTTTATTTACAGAAATCACACTTTAATTTTTATTGCTTCATCACATTTTTCCTATTCTGGGGAAGCACGTAAAAGAAGCTTTTCTGTCTTTTTAGCCTACACAAACTGTTGCTAACATGCTTCTAGAATGATTTAGGAAGCTACACTAACTGATTAAGTTCCAGAGCTGCTCCATATTGAAAATAATTAAAGACTGTCAGTCTATTTTACAACTGTATAAAGTAAGACTTATTATCTTATCTTATCTTATCTTATCTTATCTTATCTTATCTTATCTTATCGTATGCCTTAACAGCAGCTTGATCTTGCCAATTATCTTATTATCCATAATTTCAGATGCATTACTGAGGTATTTGACTTCTTATCACTTAAATCTATTACTACAAAATGCTTTAAAAAAAAAAGGAATCAAAGTCCGTGAAGCAGTAAAGGTCACCTGAGACTGGTATGTGGAAACCTTGGAGTAATTTAAGGACGGATTTAGGAAATACCCCACAGGTATTTGGTTAGATACTGAATGATACCCATAGAGTATGAGTCATAACTCACAGGAAGCAGACGAAGCAGATGCTGAACTGAATTACGTCCTCTATTACCTCCCTACTGTTTACTAGTGCAAGTTAGGAACACAGTTTGTCTTTGTGACAATTCTAGTCCTGATACCAATCTGTATCTTCAGCTTCCCGAACCTAGAAGATTTCTGTATCTATATTTATAAGGAAATTATAACAGTATTATTCACAAATTAATTACATACTAATTATGATTATAATTATGCATTAAATAATCAGCTCTCTGCTATTCGTCGCTACATTTATTTGTAGTCAAATCAGTTACTTTGAAACACATACTTCAGGGTATGTACAATACCAAACAGAGAAAATTTCTTTTCTCTGGGTCCCCTGCATGTTGTGCCAAGCATTTTTTCTTACGTAAGCAAATTCTTTTTCAAAATAGTCACTTTATTACTCATTGACTATTTATTTTGAATTGTACAAACAATGGAATAAACAGAAAGCAAAAAGGGATGTTTCTGCTAAGTAATGAATTATTCAAGCAGTTAATGATAGAAACAATGATTTCATTGAAGCTACAGCTCTCTAAGGCAACACTGTGAAAAAAAATGCACTGAAACAGAGCCATCCTTTAAGTTAAGAATCAGAGCAGGTGCAGGCTTGTTGTCTGAGGGCTGTCACTACCAGTTGAATGGACTGTGTCTCAGTTTTGACTGGCATGAGTAGGTAAAACTATTCATTCACACCCCAGAAAAGGGCAATGGTGAAATAAGTTAATCCACATATCACAAAGCCTGGGAGTTGGATCTGGCTCTGCATGAATCCTTTTAATTCTTTTTGCAAAGCAGTATAGCTTCACCCAGAACAGCCAAACAGCCAGCTGATTAGGGCACTTCTCTGACAGATGAGACATGTAATTTTGTCTCATGTTGACAATTGCTCTAAACTGAACTCTCCTATGTTGCAAGTGAGTGTTCTAATACCTAGGCTGTTGCCTCAAATAACTGTTGCCCATTTTTTAAGAAACCTTTAGGCACTTAACTTCGGCTGAAGGTGTCAATACAGAATCCTTCTCTGACAGAGACGCTCAGTGTTGTGGGAATCATATCTCAAGAGCAGCAGTATTTAAGATCCAACCTTTCATCGACATCCCATTAGCTAATTTAGCCTAGTTCTGTTATGAATCTTGGTCTGAACTGATCAAGTGAGAATGTTTACATCACCTAACTGCGGAATTTAACTTAGTTGATGTAAATCAGACACACTTAATGCAGAGAGCTAACTCCTTCATAGAATGATTAAGAGCTCCAAAGTTTTCTTCTTGTTTTCTTTACTGTGTTTCGGAGAGGCATGTCTTTTGCAGTTGACAATATATAAGAAGTCTAACTTAGCAACTTAATTATGTTATTACTGCCTTAGCATTTTCCATTCACAGAATCACAGAATCACAGAATTTTCAGAGTTGGAAGGGACCTCTAGAGATCATCTCGTCCAACTCCCCTGCTAAAGCAGGATTGCCCAGAGCACATTACTCAGGACTGCATCCAGGCGGGTCTTGAAAATCTCCAGAGAAGGAGATTCCACAGCCTCCCTGGGCAGCCAGTGCTAGTGCTCTCTCACCCTAACTGTAAAGAAGTTTTTCCGTGTATTGGAACGGAACTTCCTATGTTCCAACTTGTGCCCATTGCCCCTCGTCCTGTCACTGGGAACCGCTGAGAAGAGTCTGGCTCCATTCTCCTTCCACCCACCCTTTAGATATTTGTAAGCAATAATAAGATCACAGGAAAATTATGCATTCAATTTAGACTGTCTTTTGTTTCAGGAGTGTGAAAGTTAGGCACTGCAATGATGAATATCACAACTGGCATGACTCTGTATGGATCTATTGTTTGATGCCCAACATTGAGTTTCATCTTGATATTACTTTTGACTCCCATTTTTTTTAACGATAGGCAAATTAAGTCACAGTAATTCGTCCCAAGATATCCTAACCTGAGCCAGACACACAACTCTTTCTTTACCTATTGGTAGATAATCCCAGATGTTTGCTTCAGTACATAAACTTCAATTTGTACAGAATTCAGTGGCTATGGTACCCTGTAAATGCAACCTGTATAAACACTGAATTGATACTAAAACTGAAACACTGCTTCCTGTCAACTGCTGAACTGATTTAAAAATACTTGTAATATACAGGCTTATAAAATTGAAATGGTTGTGCCCTACACGTTGAACTATTGATTGTAATACCTGTCACATTTGCTTGTGGTGTCATGGCTAAAGCTTCTGAATGTCCTCATAGAATGACTGCAGTTATTTACAAGCGCTGGTAAAATATATTCTTGGAGCCTAAAGCTTTTTTTTTTCCAAAATGCAGAAAACTTGAAATTCTTTGGAGATTTCAGTCATTAGTAGCTGCATTAAATCTAGTTTGTGTTACTCTTGTGGTTTAAAGCAGCCCTAGAGCTGCTAGAGTATTCTCCAGTGAGATAGGGCTGAATAATTTTTTGTCACCCTGTTGTATAGAAATTACACTCTCCCCTGCACTTTGATGGTCCCAGCTTGTCCTGGGAGTCCCTCAGGGCAATAAGCACCTGGAACAAACATATATACAACAAGTTCCATGTTTTTCCAACATTTGTTGGAGTTCTTGACCAGTGTACCTTACCAAATAAATCTTAGTAACTGAGACTGCACTTAGTGATTATCCTGGCATCCCCACGCTACAAAATTTCTAACTATTATTCAGCTTAATGTAGGAGGAGCTACTTGCTTGGGTGACCTCTTGTTCTGTGTCTGGCTGGGATGGAGCTAATTTTCTTTGCAGCAGCTTCCCCCACGAATACCTTGGTGGCATGCAAGAAGTTGAGAGGGGACACAACTAGAACAGCTGATTCGAGCTCAAAAAAGTGATATCCCATGCTATATAACATCATGCTCAGCAATAAAAAGAAGCAGAGGGTTCTTTTTTGGGGGTGAAGATAGCCATTGCTCAGAGACTGGCTGGGTGGTGGTGATTGCCTTTGCATAACTTCCTTTGGTTTCTTTTTTTTTTTTTCTGTCTTTTTCTTCTTTCCTTTGCTTATTAAACTATGTTTATCTCAACCCATGAGTTTTCTTGCTTTTGCTCTTTCTATTCTCTGCTCCAACACACTGGAGTGTGGGGGAAAGTGACCGAGTAACTATCTGGTGCTTAACTGTGGGCTAACCCACAGCACCTCTACAAAATTAGCTAGTTATAAAAGACCAGTTGGAGATTCAACAATCAGCATAGCTCCCTCTGAGGCAGTACAGGAGGACTGTACTAAATAAAAAAAATCTGCATATAGAGAATGTTTCTAACATTTTTCTGTGGTTTCCCTATGGGAAGTAGAAAATATTCCATTGATTAGGACATTTAAAACCAGACTGGTTTTAACAAGTAAATATCATAGCAGTGAAACCTTTGGCAGTTTGACAATATGATTTTATATTTGTGTTTCTGTGACAGTTCTGATTCTGGAGTTCTACTGAATCATTGACAGCCATGGCAACATGATGGGAAAGGAGACAGGAGCACAGTGTTATTGGAGCTGTGAAGCAGAGAGACTGTTGCTGCTTGAGTTGATTATAGCTGGTAAGAAAAATGTTGTCACAGTAAAAATATGCTGACAACCAGAAACAAACCATCTTTTTAGTCCCTTTGGGCCAATCAGTTACATTGCTCATGACTAAAACACAACGGCCATCTTGAAAGGAGCAGCACTGTTAACTTTAGTGTTTTTGACAAATTCTAACCAGTTTTGTTATTTTCTTTCTCCTTAGTAACCACCCCTGAAATTTTATTTGGATGCCTTATAGTTTTTCTGCTTTAAACTGTCTCTGTCTTCATGATGATTGAGGTCTTCATTTTACATTATATTGGATTATGTTTGTAATATATTTCAGAATCCTTCAAAATGAGAAATGTTACAGGATACCTATTGTTTATCCCTGTCTTAATGGCTGTACTATTATTAAAAAACCCCAAACAAAACAAATCATAATCTGGGTGTTTTATTGGAATAAAGAGGGTAACACTAAAAAAAAAAAAAAACCCACAACAAAAAAACAAGCTGCTTCTTAACTGTACTGTGTAGTTTTCGTTTTTGTATAATCCCTTTTTATGATTTTCACTGATTATAATCTAGTTATTAGTAATTTATTCTTAATGTTTTAATTCTTATTTTTTAAAATAAACTTCCTCTGCAGTTTGGTATTTTTCAAGATTCATGTGTTCCTTATGCTTTGTTTTGAACCTGAATGTATTCTGGTCAGCATTGGTAGCTATACTGGTGACATAATGTTCAAAAAAACCCACAAAAAAACCCCAACCAAGCAACAAAAAAAACCCACTCTCAGAAAACTCAGCACCTCAGCATATGAATATACAGCTATTTCTAAACTTGTCTTTCTCAATGTAAGTTATCATAGATTCTGCTACTGATAGAATATAAAACCTATTATTGAAAAAGAACATTCCCAACATCCCAGTAGAATATGTGGGGTTTATTGTTCTAGGAATTTTTTCCGTCTTTGGTAGACAAGAGAGTGTTTCTTTTAGGTCTGTCTCTCTGTTCTCTGACTTATTTTTTTGTGTGTATATACTTTGTCTTCAGTATTAGCTACTGAATCCTTCATATGTATTCTTTCAACTGACAAGTGCCTTTTTTTTTTTTCCTGCACCATATCCAGTATAATAAGGTTACTCACAAACAATGATTTAAACTATGTATATGCACCCACCTACAAATCAGTCTGTGTCCCCCAAATCTATAGGAAATGAAGAAGGCTGTAAACTCCTGTAAGAAGACAACATTTCAGATACAGCCTTGTACTCCAGAATAATATTCTACAAACATTAAAACTAGCTAAAATGATCTCAGGGCTATAATCTTCAACATAAAGTAGTTAAATCTAATTGAGACTTTTATGCTGACAATATGGAGCAGGCATTAAATACAATGTCAGATAAAGATATGCCTTAAAAACATCAAGAACAAGTACTCTGTTAAAATTTGATTTGAAATCTGTGCAGGGTTCTGACAATGCTCAGATCTTGTGTCTATGAACATGACCATGGGCTCAGGCCCATCCTGATATGGGTAACAAAATCCTCAGGAATGCTCTGATGTGTATCTCCTGCACTCCCCGCTGAAGACTTCCCAGCAGAACATTAATTCTACTGGAATGTACAGATTTCTGTTGTACCTGTTATACATGCTTCATTAAATAAATTAGAAAAATAGAGTATATAGAGCTCAATAAGTATGAATTTTATGCTAAACAGTAAGAGTGAGTAAAAAGACTCCAGAGACAGATTAGAGGCTTACATGGCTGAACAACAGGTTAGAAATAATTTCATCTCTGCTGCACATTGGATGGCCTGGAGGAGTGGTACAAAGTCAGAACAGAAAATAGGCAGAGCATGTGAGAAAGACCAGTGCATGTTCTGGGCTTTTTACAGTGTGAAAGTGATGTAAAAAATGTGATTTCAAAACATTACTAAGAATGAAATAATGAGATCCAGGAAGGCTTAGGGGAAGAAAAGCAAAAAGCAAAAAAAACCCACGATTCTGAGGTGAATGACAGGGTGACTGGTTAGTTGTGTGAGATGATAGAATAGTGTCAAAGAAGATGATTTTGGAAGAAAGATTCAAGACAAAAGAACAGACTAGCAGCAGGATGTCCCTGAGGATACATCACAGGCAGGGAGAAACAGGATACTGGGCAGACTAGATGGTGAGAGCTGAGGAGGTGTAATAGAGACTTGTTGGCACAGAAAACTCTAACAGGGACGAAACCCTTTAGTTAACACCCTGCAAGAAAGTGAAGGGGAAGAGGATCCCCAGAAGATGTAATTGAAGGAATAATCATCAAAACAGGACATAAATGATGTAGGAGAATTCAAAAGAGAGTAGCTCTCCAGATAAAGTGGATTGAAAAAGATAAAGAAAGATCAAGAGTGTGTGTATGTGTCTGGAGAACAAACTCTTAAAGTTTAAAACAAAGAGATGATTACCAGCCCTTGTAGGGGTCAATGTGATTGATGAATCTGTTTCAGGCTCGAGTGGGTAATACAGAAAATCAAAGACAGTGAAAAAGGACACCTCCAAAATATAACATGCCCTGTAAGAAAAAATATATGCAGCTAAAACATTTACTGACTAGGCTGATGAAAAAATCAATAAAGCAGGTGATCTTCTCACAGGATGAGAAGTTGTGATTCATCTGACTTTAATGCCTGTATTTAGCAAGAAGAGTTCACTTGAGTACATAGAAAAAAAATAGAAGTCTCACTTACTAGTAGGTTTTCTTCTAAAAAAGTCTTGCAGCCACAATGGGTATATTGTTGATAAACCTCCCCAAAGCAACAGAAAACGAGGAGGTCCTTCTAACAGCAGGCAACAGTGTGGAAATTAAAAGCAAAGATAATTGGAGTAAACCATGTGAATAGAGTGAGACAGATTTGACCCACCGTGCCAAAGCAAAATATAGTGAGCTGCAATATTATGCAAGAGAAAAAGGGGAGGAAAGTCAGGTTTGATGCTTAAAAACCATTTAAGGAGAACAAGGGGAAAAATATAGAAAGAGAAAAGCAAAAGGTTTTCAAGATTCAAAACATCATAAAAGATAACAAGAAAATCACAGAGAATCAGAACACCCTCAACCCCCGGTCCATTAAGGGAAAAGAAAAACAAACAAACTGGGAAGAAAATCAGCCTACCAAGATGAGGTATACTTAATTTTGAGTATGGTCTTAAGTATAAACTAAGTAAAAATCCAGATCATAATGATACGTTTGGTTGGGTCACCTAAAAAATATGGGTGTCCATGTTTGATAATATTCTTTTATCTCTGAAATGTTACTTCTTTTGCACATGATGTACCAGTATAAGCCATAAAACCACAGGAAAACACTTCCTTTGTCAGGGGAGGTAATACATGCCATCTTTATATTCAGATGTAGCATAACCCTAAGTAATCTCTGCTGCTTGTTATGTATGATGCAAATTTTGATGTCTACCACCAGCCTTTCTCTTCCCTGGGTGGCAATAAACAGTTTTTTTCCCATCTGAGGCTTTGTACACTCTGAAGGCCAGGTAAATCCTCAGCTTCTGTGTTTCGGTTCTTAGTCAAATGCAGCCAGGTTCTGAAAGAGAACTTTCTATAGGAAAATAACCTAATGAAGTCTGTGCCACAAGAGGTCTAGGTGTGCAGTGGATAAGAATTCAGGGACTGTTTCCTGCTTCATAATAGTTGTGTTGTGTAGCCTTTGGGAATTCTTTAACTTCTTTTACCTTTTATTTTATCTTACTTCATTTTCCACAAATTCCATCTTGCCTGTTTATATGACAAATAGCTTGGGGCAGGGACTCTCTTATTTTAGATGTTTGTACAGATCCTAATAAAACGGCTTCCCAATATCACTCTGAGTTTCTGGGTGCTACTTTGTCATTAGTAACCACTATGAGAACTGCTGATAAGATTCTGACATTATAAAATGTGAATATAAATTCTGATTCAATACCAACCTCAAATGTTAGCTGCTATTCACTGTAGATATTTTGCTGCCATTTCAGCCATTCCTTACTCTGAGTAGGAACTTCAAATAGAAACAGATGCAAAATAAAGGTCATTATTTTTATTAGCTTTTTCCTTTTTCTTCTGTCCTGAAGGAGCTTTAAAAAAAATATTAATAATACCTATGTGTATAGATAATGCACTGCTATTAAGCTCCCGTGGTTCTCTGTTCAATTTTCAAACTCTTAAAGATAAAAACTTAACTAGGTAGTTCTTTCCGCCTCCTCCACCCAGTAATAGCTGTAAGAAAAAGAAAGGGTCACCCTAAACCACCTGGCAAATAGAGCCTTAGAAGTCTATTTTACTACCCTGTTGCCTGATTATAAGCAGCTATGTCCTTGCTTATAAACTGAGTGTACATAAGGAGTTTTTTCTACGTAGTTCAGTAAAACCGTATTTTCATGCTTATAATACACAATATATGCCTGCCCTCAGACTTTTTACGTTTCTTCCACTGTGCTGGGGAAAGTGATAATGGTTTTTGGATGCATTCTTGGGAGCAGTGTGTTGTGGGATCAGATTGGTTTGGGTAATAGTTTTTTGATGATCAAAACACTTGGTCTGTGTACTTAAACTGATGCCTTTGATAGTCTTCAGCTTAACCTGACATGGTGACAAACATGTACGTATGCAAACCTGAGCGTTTTTTTTTCCCTTACAAAAAGTATATTTGACAAAATGCTAGTTTCTGGCATCCAAAAAAACTTGTTAACTTGGGTTAAATATAAAAAATTCATCTGGAAAACAAAAGGATATAAAGGAGGTTTTCCCTTTTGTCATCACCAAAGATAAAACACTGACTTTTCACTCCAAGCATTTTTTACTCTTAAATTACCGCAATATATAGATGAAAACAATCAATGAAAAAAAAAATCTAAAAATGCAAGAAACCAATTTAGCGAAAACTTTTCTTTTAACATAACTAACCTAAGAAAACCATGCCATACTTTAAAAAACTGCACTGCTATTCATAGACCACTGTTGTGATAATAACTATACACCAGCTATTTGTTTATGATTAATTCTGATTTTACATAATAATAGTTCTGTAGCTTATAAATTATACACATTATGTTAAATAAAAAGTACAACTTTAACGGATGTATCCTGTAATCCCTCTGTAGAGCTGTGCAAACTTGCACCCTGAAGACACATCAATGTGTTCAGAAATCCGCAATTTCAGAAACTCTTTTGGTGGGGCATGAAGGCCCCATACATGTCCCTGAGTGTCTTTCATACCACGTGGGTATTTATTCCCATTTCTAGTGGGAACGGGATGCCCGTGGCAGAGGCAGGAAGCGGGGCCTGGCATGTGTCAGGCTGGTCACCACGGCAGCCAAGAAGGTGGTGGCAGCTGTCGCCCTCCCTCCACAGCAGCAGGAGGGATGGTGATGACCTTGGCCAAGCCTGAAGTGGCAGGTCCTACTGCGAGGCCTGGGCCAGGGCTGTGGGGCAGGGGTTGGGGCGCCGGGGCTCCGGAGCGGGCGTGGCTTGGTGGGGTATTGCCTGGCAACAGGTGTTGGGTGGCCATTGGGTGGGGGGAACGGCAACCCTTAGGCCCGGCCCTTGGTGGCCGGGCCCGGAGCGGCAGCAGGGTGCCACCAAGCAGGAGGGGAGGAGCGCTTGAGCACTGCTGGCAATGATGGCAAAGTGCCTAGGACAGGTAGGTGGGAGGTGGCCAGGCTCCATTAGGAAACCTACCCTTCCCCTCCCAGGGAAGTGCCACCATTACGTGATTCCTTTACACATATTTAACAAACTGGCTAAGAATGAGTGCTAATTTTGGGGGAGGGCTACTTTTTCACCTGCTCCCCATCCACCTGCTGGGGTACTGAGTATTTTTATTCACACATGAGAAAAGAGATGCTTTTCAGCCCCTTGTCTGCTGCAAGCCATTGAGGTGGTGTACAGATAATAAAACTGGTGGATCATTCTTTACAAAAGCTAGCAGACTGATGGCTAATTTAATGTTAAGGTATTAGTCACCTTTCTTTAACCATAGTTGCAGCATAACAATACACGTCCATTGCTGTCTTGTTGATTGATGAAAAGAGGCCAGAAGAAAATGCATAAATGAAAAACATTTTTAGAGGACAGTATCATGGAGAGTATTGAAGCATAACATAAGTATGGACTGAAAGGATGACTGACTAAATAAAACCCCATAATCCTACCTTGTACCAAAGCAGTCCAAAAGCACATTTTATTTAACTTTAATGCATTTTCTTCATTATTAAGAAACAGGAAGGACAAATCCTTCTGTGATGTGTATGCTTTTAATTATTAAAAAGGCTCTACTCTGTTTCTGGTTTAGTTTGGAAAGTGGTCAGTTCTTTTTAAAATATGTTTAGCCTGAAATATTGTGTGACTAAATGAAGATCTTCCATTTGAAAGCCTCAAAAAACAGATACAGACGAAACATCCATTTAAAAGCTTTAAGAAACGTGTAAAGATACAACATCTATACTGCTATACCTGTAGCATTTTCATTTAAAACTCCTATTGCTGTAACACACTGAAGAGTTAAACAGATTTATCTGGTCCAATCTTCTTAAGGAAATGTTCTTTACAGTATTGTCTTAAACTAAAATGCTTTATTACTTTAATTTTGTTGGGTGAGTTTTGTGGTAGTTTCTAATGATAATTTGTGTGATTTTTTTCCGATTAAATTATTGCAATTTAAATTGTGCAACTGAAGTCAGTACATTTATTTAAGAGATGAAAAAGGAATCAGTAAGTGAGCGCTGTGTAAGGAACAACCAGTTGCCATCAGTCAGTTTTTGCATGTGTATATAGCTTTTTGCCAAAAGGCTAGGAAATAATAATAATAATAATAATAATAATAATAGTAATAATAATAATAAACTACAAAAAAAGCACCTTAGAATTGCCACCAACGGTAGTTGATTCTATACTAGTTGAAGATTTATTAGTAGATTTCAGCTAAGGAAACTGTATTTAAATTCATTTAATTAAATGGCTTTTTTTGGTTCAAAAAAGGAAAATTTTTCACTTGATTTTATCTCCATCAGAAAGTAGGTTAAACTCAGTGTTCTATATTATCAGCTAATAAACTGAGTATGAACTGATACTGAATATTAACCAGTATATAAGAATATCAATTTATCAGATCGCAAATATATACAGTTAATAGTATTAAAACTGTTTAACGTCTCATCAGCTCTCCTCATGTTCTGTAGAGATGGCACACCTTAGCAAACCTGTAGTATAAATTGCTTTCTCCAAGGGTTGGCAAAGGTTTCTATGCGGCCATTTAATTTGATTTGACTAATGCATCCCACTCCAAATCTAAACGTGTCTGTAGAGATAGTGAGGTCGACCTCACTTCCTGACTCCAAACCTATGTAAAACTAAGCATGAAAAAAGCAGCAGTCTTGCTGCAGCCAGTCAATGGTGCCCTAGCTACAGTTGTACGGATTGTGAGATTTTTATCTTCCCAAGACTTAATAGAACAAGTTACATTACAAAAAAAAACAGGAAATAAAAAGGTGTTTTCACAGAATTGCCTCTTGTCCTGTCACTGGGTACCACTGAAAAGAGCCTGGCTCTGTTCTCTTTGCACCCTCCCTTCAGGTATTTATATACATTGGTAAGATTCCCCCTGAACCTTCTCTAGGCTAAACAGTCCCAGCTCTCTCAGCCTTTCCTCATCTGTGAGGTGTTCCAGTTCCTCCATCATCCTTGTGGCATTTTGTTGAACTCCCTCTGGTATGATCATGTCTTTCCTGTACTAAGGAGTCCAAACTGGATGTGGTACTGCAGATGTGGCCTCACCAGTGCTGAGTAAAGGTGAAGGATCACCTCCCTCAATGTGCAGGCAATACTTTACAGAATCACAGAAGGGTAGGAGTTGGAAGGGACATTCAAAGGTCATCTAGTTCAACCCCCCTGCCAAAGCAGGTTCACCTAGAGCAGGTTGGACAGGGTCGCATTCAAACAGGTTTTGAACATCTCCAGAGAAGGAGACTCCACAACCTCTCCAGGCAGCCTGTTTAGAGCTCTGTCACCCTCAAGGCTACTTTGCCTAATGTAGCCCAGGATACCAGTTACCTTCTTTGCAGCAAGTGCACATTGCTGTCTCATGTTCAACCTGGTGTCCACCAGGTCCCTTTCTGCCAAGCTGGCTAGTCCCCAGCATATATTGTTCCTCCCCAGGTGGAACAGTACCTCTCCTTTTGAGCTTCCAGTCGGCCCATTTCTTCAGGCTCTCAAGGTCCATCTGGTTGGCAGCACAACTTCTGGTGTATCAACAACTCCTCCCAGTTTGGTGTGGTCTGCAAACTTGCTGGTGGTACACTCATCCAGATCATTAATGAAGATGTTAAACAGGATGGGACCCGGTATTGATCCCTGGTATACCACCAGTCACTGGTGTCCAACTAGACTTATTTTTTACTGCTGTTTTTTGCTAAACAGACCCATTCTTTTGCCCCTTGGAGAGTCTTAAGGATTTATTAGCTTCTTCTGAAGGAGTAAAATTGGGTTTACATTTAAGAACAATATAAAAGAACAAAACAAAACCAGATGTCCACTAATTATGAAGCCCAGGCATACCACCTTCTTGTGGTGCAGGGTAGTAGCAATGATGCATGTCAGTGACAAGAAGTAATTGGCTTTACGGCACAATGCCAGAGCCAAGCCGATTGTAACTCTCTTCTGTACTTGTGGACAGCCTGTGTTTCTGAACTCTAATAGCTTTCACACAGTGTTTGCTCTGGGCCTCAGGTTTCTATCTTTGACCTGTCTTTTGCTCTGGAATTATGTGATTCTTTGGTTTTGACGTAGATTCTGAACTGCAGCCATCTAAAGCAAAGGCAGTCATAGTCAGCCACCAAACCTTCTCCAAGAAAGGTGCTGCTGCTTTAGAAAATTATTTGATTGATATTTTAAGAAGATATTATTGAAAAAATAATAATGCAAGTAAAAAAATAACTAACTTGTCTTTCATGTTTACTATTCCAAGGCTCTTAAAAAGCCCAACTCTATTATTTCTTCCTCAGAGCCCTAGGCAATCCACCCTGTCATGGTAGGTAGCACTGTGCTACCTGGATTTTAATCTGTTTGGATACTTTTGACTAGCAGCCTTCTAAATGGGCAAGGATGTGAAGATATTACATCTATGTGAATATAAATTTGAAAGTGTGCCCTTCTTTAAATCAAAAAACCTAGTGATAATCAAGGGACAGCGAAGGGTCAAGACAACTTTTCCTGAATGGCAGAAGGCACGCGGGAAGTTGATACAATCTGTTTTGTGGTTTTGAAACTGAATCTTCACAAAAGAGTATTCAAGAGTAGTGACTTTAGGTGAAGTCAGTCATTACAAATGAAAGAAAACAGGAAAAAAATGCTTTTGCAGCAATTTGGGTAATGAAAATGTACTTAGAATAGAGGATGGAAAGATTAAAGAAAAGTACCTAGAACTTCCATTTGGAGCAGGAAGTTTGCTTAAATGTTGCTGAGTTGCTTCCCTTGCCCCACCCCATTGTGTTGCTATATCAAAATTATTATTTTGTATGATTCCAATTATCAGACATTATTTAACAGAAATGGATGTTCATGACACGGACTTGATAACAAATGAGTGGTTAAATGTAAAAAAAAATATTCCATGTATTGTTGTGTAAAATACCAAATGGCAGCTCCTCATACAGATAGTGGTTCCATTGCAGCTTATTTGTCTACAAATAAATGATTATTTTTTTCCCCTACAGCATTTCAGGAAAACAAATGTGTTTATTTTTCTATCACAGAACCAATTTACCATGAAAAAATTCAGAGTTCAAAAGTGAATTGTTTCTCAGGGATATACAATGGAGCACACAGACACCACTTCTTATCCTCTTGAGGCAGAAACTGTAAATTAGATTTTAACAAGCCAGATGCAGGCAATATAAATTTGTATAACAAGCCTTAGCAATAAAAAAAAAAATGAAAAAAATATCTGATCATATGTAGTGTGGAAATAGTGGTAGTTAATATTGAAGTAAACTCAGATTTGTTGTAGTCATTTATGGAAAAACACTATTGCATGACTTGTACTGTATATACAAATTTGAGATTATTCAATAATAAATGAGTGATAATGATTATTGAAATAATGATCTCTGGAGATTAAGAATCATAAAGGCTAACATAAAGTCTTCGATAAAGGAAAGAGCTGTCTGTCACACTGGGAAGGGTATGGTGCACTTTCAAAAACCACTTACAAATAAAACTTGCACCCTGGAGCCACAGATACAAGATGTCACTCAGAGTACATTTCTTCAGATACGTGTCAGGGTGCAGAAGGGGCCAGCTGCTCCCTGAGGGACTGGGAGCTGGGAGCCAATGGTGTCCCCAGGCCTGGCAGTGCTCTCACCAATGGGCACCATCCCTCAGGTTCTGACCACAGTGGGCAGAGATAGGTGCTATAACGGGGTCTATTGACAGTCCTGGGCAGGCAAGTGAGAAGCTGATGTCAGAATCGACCCAGCAGCAGGAGAAAGGGA
Organism: Charadrius vociferus; assembly: GCF_000708025.1. NCBI lineage: Eukaryota > Metazoa > Chordata > Aves > Charadriiformes > Charadriidae > Charadrius > Charadrius vociferus. The sequence goes on along the minus strand of NW_009646849.1, from coordinate 745,580 downwards.
CAGGAATGGGGCTGGAGACATGGTTACAAGCATAAGCCTGTGGTCTGTTCTGGGAACAGGGCTGGAGACCAGCAGTCCTATGGGGTGGGGGACTGAGGGCCCCAGCCTCAACTGAAATGCAGCTCCTGGGTCCATATGCAGGGATGGGAGGAGTTCCCAGAAGAAGCTGAGCAGGGTCAGCAAGGACTGGTAGTACTCTAAGAGCCCTGACAATATGTAACTCTATTCTCTTATGTAAAACAGCTAATGACAATAACGTTTTAAGAATCATTACTTATCACATAGATTAATTGGAAAATTAATTAATTAATCAAGCAAGATGACTGGTGGTGGTTAAACTCCCCAGAACTGTCTTACTCCTAGATTTTTTTTCAACTTGTTTTCATTTTCAAGGCTGTCTGCTGAAATATCAAAGGGTCTAAGAAATAAATCAATCAAGCAACAATACCCACAACAACTTAGAAGAAAACAAAACTCATGCCTGTGATCACGAAGTACCAAAAAGTAGCTTCACATATGTCATGCAGATATGTAAGTCAGTATGGCATACACGTAGCTTAACTGTTTAGAAAATGTAAGAGATCTAGGTGGTAGGCTTTCTTTCCACCAGCCAGAAAGAAGTTGTTCCTCTAACCTAGATAAGACAAAGTTTCCAAGGGCAGAAATGCCCGTATCCCTGCTGATTTTACAGTTTATTACCTTTTATAGTTACACTTAGGGAATTTTTGAATTTATGTTCTCCAAAACCCTTCTGTATGTACAAACTGATTCAGACTTTTCAATCCATTAAGATCTATTTTTCAATATTGTAGATCTAAAAATCATGTCTCTCTCATCAGTGTAAATATCTTTATAGGATAGTTAGTAATGTAGAAGCACTGTAGGGTTTCTTTCAACCCTGCTCCTAGTGTAACAATAGTGTGTTTGACAAAGAGAAGAATGCTCTATTTAGCCCCCAGCTATGAAGAAAGAGCTTATGAAAGCTTGTAACCACTCTGACTCGCCCCAGAAGAACCAAACTACGCTGGTGTCCTTAGACTGGGAGGCACAACATATCTTAAAGTAGAGGGAATTATAAAGGCTGTTTGTTCTTTAAGAAATCTATAGTATTTTTGGCTGTTACAGTAAAGGAAATAATATTTTCTTTTGTCATTCTGTCCTCACTTTGCTGAGCTATGGATGTGATGGAGTGACAAGCTGACACAGGGATCCATGAAAACCATTGCACAGTGTTAGAATAATTTCAAAAGCTTTACTGATTTTTTTTATTTTTTTTTATTTTATTTTATGCTTTATCACTAGCAACCAGCATGCTGTTACTACTTATGGATACAATCTTTGCATCATATGGAAGGACACTGAAGATCCTGAGTAATAGTCAAACATGTCTTATAGTGCTCATTACTCTGCAGTAGTAAAATCACCAGCCAGCAATCGAAAAAGAGAAATGATAACATCAAGAATAAAGTATCCCAGGGAGAGAATTAATGTCACAATAATTACATGGTTCACAGTGGAGGATATGTGGTTATTAGCAGTTCTAGAGAAGCTAATTAAGCAAGTCAAAATTCTTTTTAAACCAGTTTAATCAAGAGAAAAGGTATTCCCTTGGCTCTGAACAACTAACTAACATACAAGGATTGAGAATTCATGGGTACATCAAAAAGAATGGAAAGCTGGTAATTGTACTGTACCAAGCTTAGCTACCTACAATTACAAAAGTGCTAGCTAATGGAAATACAATTCATCAAATGGTTCTCTTCGGCAAAACACAGCAAAGCAAGACTACCTTTCATTAAGCCTCATTTCTTTCTTATATAGTGCTTACATATTTCTTTATTATGATTGACTACATTGTGCTTTTCCGCCATATCAACAAAGTTATTTTGAGGCAAACTCTCTGCCTTGCCTGATTCACTCAGAGCTATCAAACTAAAGCACGGGAGAATCTGTCACAGAATGGAGAGGAAAAAGGCACTTAAGCTCATACCAGTCACCAGAACTAAATTCAAAATGAATCATGTTGAAGTAAACAAAACCTGAAATACTTGCAGAGTGTCATGTGGTGTTATGTTCCTCCTAGCCCCCTCCCCCCTCAAACATACTGGTAGTTTGCTACTGGGACCAGAAGAACACTGGCTGGCTCATGAATATCTGTCTGAATGCCAGCATTGACTGTACTTCATTGTGGTTAAGGAGGTATAATGGAGTAACTGGATTTTCCTTTCACCCTGGCCTCTTAGCACACACAGAGATTATGCCTCTGGAGACAGCATGGTTCTCAGCTATTTTGCTGTTTATTGTGAAACCATAATCTGTATGGAATCAAAACTTTAACTTGTTTCTTTTTAAAAGTAGGCAGTAGTTTGTCTAACATGCAACTTTGTTGTTAGATTCCATTTAAATAACCTTGTGATCACAGTGTTGTACAATAACATACATCCACTGTTGTAAGAAATTATATTCTAGAATGAGATATAGACAACACTCAGATTTTTTGTTATTCTGCTCTCATAATTTCAGCCAGCGTCTCATTATACCAGTTATAACAATTCAGTTCTGAAATTCATCACAAAATCTTTGAAGATCTAATGCCTTAAATGATTTTTCAAAGTGGAATTATGGGTACTGTCTTTACTGAATCTCAAAACCCTACAAGTGAAAACTGATCATTGCTAAAGAATAAACAATAAAAGAGCTTAGTGCATTATGAATATCTTTAAGATTATGCGCTTTGTCACTTCAAGAATCATATACAATGAAATTTAACTGATGTAATATACTTAATTTCAAGAATATTTCTCCTTACATATAGTTTAAAATGCATGCAATTGTCAGAATATTGCACAGAGTTAATAAATTTTGCTATGCTTAACAATAAAGAATAATGATAAATCAGAAAGATGGGTCCAAAACTACATAGGCTTTTGTATACAGGTGAAATAAGAATAGTGGGTGTGGAGGAATGATGAAATGAAAAATGATGTGAAATTTCAAAGATGTTACTAAGCAGCGGGTGGATGATACATATCTATAAACAAAGATCAGACACAGAAGGAATATAGGACAGAATTTTCTGTGCTGCAGATGAGCCAAATGCACGTGCAATGGAGTTGTGTCAGTAATTAACAGGGATGCTTATATTACTATGAGACAATACTTATTCACCAAAATATCGACAGTGGGCTCCTGTTATCTGACTTCAGGCATCGAAAAACTAATAGTCTAGTCTAATCCAGTTTTTCAGGTTCGGTCTATAATCAGTGGAGAAAGGTTAATAACTCATTGCATTCTATCACGGGTTTACATTCTTCTGTGGAAACCCATATCTTTATTGACCACAGAGGGAGCTAGCAGCTTGGCCAGGTGGCTCAAGTTAGGTGACATGTAACCTACTCAAATAAAAAGCAAATTAAATGAGAAAAGGCTTTAAAAAGGAAAATAAAAAGAAAACAAAGACCAGCAAGTAGGTGATACCCCAATCTACATAATAAACAATGGAAGAAAAATTATATAGATGGATGTAATTAAAAAAAAAAATTACAGTTATTTTTAGCATGTTTTTTTAAAGTGAATATTCAGACCAAGGTTCTGAGAAAAGTCTAACTACGTATCTTACTGCAAATCTTGCAGAATGGTACAAGATGCTACACTTCCAGTGCATTCATACATATCTTAATATGTATTTTATGCTGTACATTTGTTTACGTAAAATAGCATTCTCTTATAAGGAGGAGTCTTATAAGAAAGTCCATAGTCAGCTTATTTGTTTTAAGGTAGGAAAGCATTTTAATACCTTATTGAATTTGTAGGCTTAAAGGACTAAGGGTTTAAAGTTGGATTCTGGATTATGGTATGCTAAACAGTAGGTGACCATTTTTAGCTGTAAGTGCAGAGGATTTAGGATGAATTGCCATTGTGAAATAAAATGTCAAAGGACTTAAAGGGTTTAACGAAATCTTGAGTGCAACTTGGAAGATTAGAAATGTTACTTCATTTCTGTTTAATAGAACTGTCTGAAATTCAGTAGTCACCCAGAAATTTATTTTGAAAATTGAAGACATTTTGGATATTATGAGATCACTTTGATTTTATTCTTCTTATAATAGGTCATTTAAAATAACAAAATAACAGAACAATAACATTTTAAAATTTTAATAACTTCTTTAGCAGTTGCATTTATTCATGTCAACTTTTTTATATAACAAATGACATTTAAAGAAAAAGTTAATGGAATAAGATATTTAACAGAAGCTTCTTTTCACTTTCTTAAAATCATAAATAAATTTCACACTGCAAGAACATTACACAGCTATCTCACACTGAAATAGATTCCAAAGAGGACATAATGAGTGTATTGGTGTTATTAGCAATTTTTAGCTTTACAGTAAATTTTGACAATGAAATTATTTTTTCCCCTTCATCATCTTTGTCCCAATCCTACCACAGGTCTACAAAAAATAGCGATATCATCACTGCATATAATCAACTCGAAGGGAAATTCATGAAAGAAATAGGATGTCCTAAAAAATTCTGAAGATTGTATAGAATGAAAATTGTTCTGATTAGTCTTGAACCAACAATCTCAACTTTCATGGCATGTTTCACTGTGGATTGTTGTTTAAAGTTCTATGTAAACTGATTAATTTTTTTGCAAGCAACATGTTATCATAATATTTTGCTTATATTTTAATTAAATATGTTGATTGGATTCAATCAATGTATCTATAATAATTTACTTTTATTTAGTTAATATATTTATAATTGTTATTATAATTGTGGGTTGATGATCCAGCAATATGCATCATTTACCCAGTTCTTTATAGCCAAAGAAATTCACCATCCATTTCACATACTTCCTTACTCTATTTCTATATAGACTAGCAGTGTTTCAAGATGCTTGCTATCTTGTTTTTCAGACAAGAGAAGACAAGAGCAAACGATACACTGAGAAGGAAAAAAAAAAAAAAAACAACAGCCCAAAAAACTGCTGAACTGGAGAAGATAGCAACTTTTCTACTTTACTTGTGAAACCTTTTTCAGTAAAAGCTAATCCTGCTGTGCTTGGGAAAAATCCTAAGTGAAAAAGATGACATATGATTCTAGAAGATTGGCTCTCCCATCCCTGTATCGACGGATAACAAGATGGATAATAAGTGAACTGTGTTGTAGAAGTCTGTCAAAACCTTCCATTAAGGTTATTGAAATTTAACTGATAAACTCTTGGAAAGGGGAATGAATAATAGAGAGGATGAGACCTGTTCTGAATGGAGTACATAGCAAACTTACTGCCTTGATTCCTATTGTATTCTGGTCTCCAAATAGAATGCAAAGGAAAGAAGAAAATCCCTTTGCTTGCAGTGGAGATCCTGTGGCCTACTGACATAAATCTCTTTGCATTTGTCGATACAGCATATCCTTTATTTGCAAATAAATCCCTCAAGCTAAGAGCTACCAGACAAAGAGAAAGGAGTTTCTCATCAAAGGAACATACAGTCATCCTCAAGCAAATAACTTTACAATGTAAAACACAGAGCAGGAGAGAGAGGAGTCAAATACACACAAAAGATTTTAGTCATTCAGTGAATAGAGTTAGGCATGACTTAGACTGCTTAGAAATGTTGAAATGTTGAACATATTTGATTGAGTAGAGCAGAGGAAAAACTGAAAAATGAAATAATAATAATAAAAAAAAAAAACAGAATGAAGGAGGAAAGAAAACCCCAAACAAACACAAAAAAAGCCAGGGTGAAGGAAGCATGACCAAAGAATTGTCATGGTTTAGGCTTGAATAACTAAAGGTGTTTTTACAGAGAGAACAGAAATTGGATTTTTGAAAAGGAGGGGGACAATGACATTATGAAAGCAGAAGGCTAGTCTGTGACCTATTAGCTATTAGTTGAAAAAAAACGAGGTCTTTCTGTTGATGACACTGTCACGCTTGAACGTGCAATGCCTTCTAAGAAGAAGCTCTCCAGTCATTCTGACTATAAAGAATAGCTTAAGGATACCATTGATACTTTGTTAGGCTTTGATCATGAACATTTTATTACTACTAATGAGGGTTCTCAAGATGAAAGAAGCTGAGGGGGGAGTGAGAGTAAGCTTGTGGGCAAGGCTTGCAGCTGGGACATAGAAGTCCCATGGTCAATTTCTAAGTGCCATATACTCCCTCTGGGTCTGCCAATGTTATTTGCTTCTGGAATGCAAAGGTAAGAATAAGTATATAGCTCCAGGATATTATAATGATAGATGCAACAATGTTTGTGAGGTTTTTTATGTAATGTATTCAATCCTGCAAGAGTATAAAGACATCAGTTTTATGTTTATGAAATAAAAGTGAAGAGATTTTTTTTTAAATGGTGATGAAGTAAATGTTCCTTTTTAGGAGGTATCAAGAAGCAAGCATCTCGACTATTTCTGTGAGATTATCTCAATTTCTGCCTTACGTCTCTCCTTCCTTTCTTTCCTTCCTTCATATTACTTCCATAATATGAAAATGTCCTTGAGTCTTTTCAGATTTAGGAAAGACAACTTTGTAGAAGTTATAGGAACTAGTGTCCACACTGAACTGTAATTTGGAAAATCTTGACAACTTGGATAAATTCTGGTTAGAAATCTTTCTCATGGTATATGCAATGAAACTTTGGACTATTTTGCTCAGGAATTTATGGGATCCTGTTTCTTGGAGTTTTTGAAAGGCAGATTATACGGCTTTCAGGAATGATTGAAGTGTATTCAATTTTATCTTTAGCTTGGGCTAGATGATTTTTCAAGATTATCTAATCGGTCTAGGGTTTGTTTATTTCTTTGTTTGATACCTAGTATAGACAGGCAAAAATTAATTGAAGTAAATAGAGATAATGAAGTGCTGGCAAAGGCATTGATTCTCATTATTTTTGTCTGCATATTTGCAGATAGAGTTTAATTGCGTTGTTTCACTTACCGTTTACCAAAAGGGAAAGATTCTTTCAAAATAACCTGCAATAGCATAAGAGAAAGTGGTATAACAGAGACAGAGATAAGCAAAGATAGTTTTGTAATAGTTTCCAATAATATAAATAAGCTGAAAGTGTTTGGAAGTAAAGAAAAAGTAATCCACTTATGCTCATAGTTACTGTACCTTTGTCGCAAAACTAATCAAAGAAATGTAAAGGACTGCAAAGTGCTAATCTAACCATTTGATCATTTATCGAATTTTCTCCTGGAATAAGAGCAACAACATTTTTTTTTTTCAGATGTGAATCATCTGAAACATCCAAAGTCTACACAAAGGCCTGTGACAGAGAACAAAGAAGCCCCCACCGTGGAAGTGGAAGGGTAATATCCAACTTCCAGTAGCTTAGAAAGATATGATTACAAGAGGAATATGGTTTCAGTTATTCAGAGAATTCCCTCTTTCAGCTTTATGAAGGTTTTAGTTGCTATTTGGATACTATATCAGAGTTAGAAATGAGAAGACACATGAACTGGTGGAATGCAAATTGACAACTACAGACAAATGAATTCAAAAAGGCTAAATAGATTAATAACAAATTGATCACATCTGCTCTTTGGAAATTCTCTTCAGAAAAAGAAGGGGGGAACCATTAGAAGATGAACAATATGAAATGTGTCCTTTTACAGTTCAGTGGAGAAGTCAGGGCCTCCTATTGATTATTCAATGGGAAATAATATAGAATACACAGCTGTTAAAACGGAACACTTTATGGGATAGTATATTGGGTCTGGCTGAAACGGAGTTAATTTTCCCCATAGCAGCCCTCATAGTGCTGTGCTTTGTATTGGTAGCTAGAAGGGTGTTGATAACACACCAGAGTTTTGGCTGGTGCTGAGCAGCGCCTGCACAGCATCAAGGCTGTCTCTCCAAGTTTCCACTCTTACCAGTAGGCTGGGGGTGAGCAAGATCTTGGGAGGGGATGTATCTAGGGCAGCTGACCCCAACAGTTGACCAAAGGCATATTCCTTACCATATGATGTCTGCTTGGCAACAAAAGCTAAGAGAAAGGAGGAGGACTGGGGGAGGTGGGCATTTGTTTTTATGACATTTGTCTTCTGCAGCAACTGCTACACATACTGAAGTCCTGCTTCCTGGGAAGTGGCTGGACATCACCTGCTGATGGGAAGTAGAGAATAAATCTTTTGTTTTCCTTTGCTTCCATGTGCAGCCTTTGCTTTCTGTTTGTTAAACTGGCTTTATCTTGACCCATGAGGGTTTTTTTCCATTTTATTTTCTCCCCTCCCTGTCTTGCTGAGGAGGGAGAGTTATAAAGTGTCTTGGTGGACACCTGGTGTCCAGCCAAGATCAGCCCACCACAGATGGAGATCAACTACTATGTACTTTTAGCGTAGTGTCTATTATAACCAAATTCACTGAATTTTTCAACTACAGCCATTCATTTGGTAAATTAATGAATACTTTTTTTACATTATACTTTAGAGGCTTTATAATCTCTTTAAGGATCATAAAAAGATGAGATACAACAGCTCATATGTACTCAGTGGTGATATGCTGAAGATTCCAGAGGCAAAAGAGATCAAAATGGAAAGTCAGATCTCTGTTTCTAAAAAGAGTTTAAGTGAGATTATTTTCTGGTGTTATCATCTTGGTTAAATTGTGAGTTGTACAGTCCTCAAACTATAACCCACGTCACAAAAAATGCATGGTCTTGAATTTAAGTATTTCTAAACACACACACATAAAATAATGTATTCAATAGCTGGGTAGAAATTCACTCTAATTTACTAATCCCCTTTATTTTACATAAAATTCATGATTTATTAATTCCCAGCAATTATAGGCGGAAAAAAAATATCAAAATCCGTCAAGTTAAGGGCTATATTAATTAAATTTAATACAAAGGATTATTTTAAATAATCAAATCTATTTTCTCATATGTTCTTTGCCTATCAAATCATCAGGAAAAACTGAATATGGAAGTATTTTTTCTAGGTTTTTGCATCTTAAGATTTAGGCTGCTGTTTTTTGCTTTAGTTATGCTTAAAAGTAGCTACAGCTACAGAAATTATTGTTTAGTCAACAATGTCCTTTAGACATATAAAAATGTATCTATTTTGTGTCATTTTCTATACTTATATACTAAAATGGGCAACTTTTTAAGTTGCCTAGAATGTTCTTCATTATTATTATTGCAAAACTTAAATATTTTGAGCAAATACCAAATTTACTTTATACATTTGATTCTAGTTCCTTCCCTTCCCTTTCCTTCCTTTCCCTTTCTCATCAGTACTCATCACAACATTGTCTTCAGTAACTTGTGTTGAAGATGTTGATGACAACAGCTAGTTCAGAGTGAATGTGTCCATCCTCACTTATCACAGAAAGCATCAGCAAAAAGGGAACTTGTTTAACAAGTTTAACAGGACAAAATGGGTTTTTTTGGCTATTTAAGGTGATTACTTTCTTCACAACCTACAACAGATTTTGACAGGTCAACACAGATCAGGGTAAACAGGCACTGTAGATATCCTGTCTTGCCAGTAAAGAGATTTTTAACCTCAGGAACTCTGAAACACGTATTATAAAGAAAAACAACATTTTTAAAGCAAAACTAAAAGGGAGAAGGGCTTATCTCCATTCTCTATTATTTTTAATCTTTTCTATAGCAGTTTCCTCTAATAGTTTAAGCATGCAAACTAATCCAGCTGTCCCATTACAACAGTCCTTCTTTATCATACTTCACTTTGGCTTTGATAAATGCAATATTGACTCATTTGTTCCTGTAGGAGCAAGTGTCCTTTGGATGACTGCAAGTGTTAGGTATGATGCAATTAGTCATGAGGAGAGTGTCATGGTGGTCCCTGATGGGCCAACAGTGCTGTGGAATTTATATCTATTCCAGGTAATCCCAAAAGTTCTGTGAAATTCTTGTTTGCCCCAAACTTTAGAAACAGAATAAAGAAAAAATATTAAATATTCTTTTCATCTAGGACATGGAAATTTCCCTGACTTCACTGAGCGATGGCAGTTGACCTACAGCAAGACCGTGGAAGAGCAGGACAGTTGTGTTTTAACACCTGTATAAGCTCATGTTACTATCATCTCATGAACTGCTTTATTTTTTTGAGTTGGTTTGGGGTTTAGGGGTTTTTTTTTGTTTTGTTTTTCTTTAGCTCACATTTTGATAAAGATAGGATAGAGAGACTGCTGTCTTACTTTTCCCATTCCCTTTGTCACTGATGACATAAACTCTTTCATTAAAGATGTGGATTAGTCATAAATTTTGACTTGGTGTCCTTTGTAGTGCTCAAGAATATCCAGAATGCTGCTGCATGATTTATTCTTGTAGCTTGTTCCCATTTTGACATCAGCCTTTATTTTCTCTCTCTTTTCTGATTCCTTTTCTTCTGTCACATCAAATACAAACTAGTACTCTTTCCTGTCTCTGAGCATGATGCCAGCCAAAAAAACCCAACAACAAAAAAGTGCTTGACAGTCATTATCATGCTGTTGTGTTAAGTCTACTGCTTAGCACGCTGACAACATTAGCTCATCAATTCCTTTAACTCCCTGTCTGTTTGCTTATATCCATCTAGTTGTCTTTTGCCCTGCACTTAATTTGAAAGTATTTTGGAGCCATTTGAAGATCAGTAAAGTTCAGCCATGGGCATTACAGCAATGAAATTAATAACTATTTATATTAATCTATAGAATCAGATAGATAGCATGAGACTATGAGAGAAGCTTTTAGATCTAGATGGAATTACAATACTTCTAATACTACTGCTAAAGCAATATTGATTGTATAAAAGCTGTGAAGGCTGTACATATTTTATAGAAATGTACATAAATGTAAAACTAATTCCAGTCTTCTTTCCCTTTTTCTGGACTAATGTCAGCAATAGTGTTGTAAATAAATAAAAAAAAAATAATAATCTTGAGATTAAAGCACTTAAGCATGTGCTAAACTTCAGAGTCCTGCTAAAATTGTGCTGAAATCATCTATAACTGAGCATGTGCTTAAGCAAGTTCCCTGTGTAACCATGAGATGTAACCAGACTGAGAACTACTCAAGCACACAGAAGCACACACAAGCACACTGGGTTTGGTGTTTTCTTTTGTTAAAACTAGTGTCAGAAAGTCCTCTCTTTCAAAATATTTATTAATATTGTTAATTTTAATTAAAATATATTGAAACAACATGATTTGCGTAGGCATGTGGTTGAAATTTCCAAATCTGTGTAGGCGAAGTTATGTTCCAAAACTGCTAAGGCTACTTTTTAACACCTTTTAGCACCTTTGTGAGTTTGGCCTCAGAGAGGTGATGATTTTTACGATGAAAACATGCAGCCTTAGCATATTTGATAAAAATGTTTGCTCATCTGAAAGACATATTTTACATGTTTTGTGCCTGAAACTGGATACAGCCCTTTTTCTATTTGTAGCTTCTTTATAAGAATAATTAGCATTACAAAGGAAGGAACTATTCAGTCATCAAGCTGTTCCTCAAAAATGTTTTCATTTCATAGGGGTAACAGTTCCCTTCTGAAAATAATTCTTCAATGATACTTCAATTAAGTTGAATACTGTAACTGGGAAAGTTTCATTTTTATACAAGAAGACTGAATTGCAATTTAGACTTCTTCGTTATTGATTATAATGTGTTATCTGGAAAGTTGGTTCTATGAAGCTTAAGAGTGTAAAAGTATTAATCTTTTCCGCTTCTTTCCATGGCTGACACAATATCATTGTGGTTCAAAAAGTTGTACTCCATCTTGCTTCAATACATCTTTAAAAAAAGCTTGACAATTTGAAATGGACTTGATATTATCTGCCAAAAGCTCATGTACTGGTGAAAATGTATTTTAATGACAATACAGAGCTGATTAAGTTTGATTTCTAATATTTGGGTAAAGCAAAAGGCAAAGGAAGAATATTTTCCTGCTTCCCAGTCAGTGAATTGGGCATTAAAAAAACACAGAATAATCTTAACACCCACTGAAGACTCTGAGAGACAAGACTGCTTAACTCCATGGGAACAAACAACAATCATCAGCTGGATTCTCTGTTCTGATTCCTTTCTTTTTTTTTTTTTTTTTTTTCCTTCCTAAGCTACTGCTTAGTGAACAACTGATCATCTTTTGGCATTTCTTAGCCCACCTGTTGAAAAATTATTAGAATAAATTTTCTTCTACTTTCTCAGAATAATATAGACCAAGCAAATCTTCTTTAGAAATAAATTACATTCTGAAAAAGTCTTCATATCTGATCCTTAAAAATTCAGAAAATGATTGTTCCTTGCATTTATAGGAGGTTCAAACTTAATACAGGCCTCGAGTGAACTGTTTGAAATATTTTTCTCACTGTTCTCCTGTATTTCTTTTTGCTACTCTTTCACCTAACCTCTTATTTTCAGTATAGTCCATAACCTTTCTAGAGAGTTTTTTTTCTTGGTAGAAAAATAAATAAATTTATGTAACAAAACATTTGCAGTGGGCTGTGTAATCTTTATGAGGAACTGCATAGGCTTCAAACACTTTCTCTTTGCCGATTATATGGCATTGTGCTATGTTTATTCTGTTTACAGGACAGGAATAATGAAAGATAACAACAGCTTTATTAAAAAGAATGGGGTCTTTTTTGTAAGTGGGAAGAGAGTGGATTCATCTAATCTTCCTTGGGATTTGATAATCTAAAATTGTTGAGAACAATGTAATTTGTTTTCCTTTCCTATTTCTATTAATTTCTTATTTATATTGCAAATTTACACATTTGTTGCTAAGATGATGAGAGCGTAGTGTGTAAAGAGAGACTGCAAGTTCAGCAGAGTGCTCATGTGGGAAATAATAAACTAAAGAGGATATTTTATGATGAAGAGGGAGTATCGTTGTTCCAAAGCCTTGCATAGTTGGATTGTAATAAATCCATTTTAAAGATGCCATACTTGCTGAGAAGAAGGAAAAAAGTGAACAGTACTGGTATTTTTTCAAAAACCATAACTGCAAAATCTAAACATAACCTATTTTGCCATACATTTAGAGATCATTTCATAATTAAATTGGTAAAAACATACTTTCTGAGGAGAAAGGAGAATAACCTAAATCAGCATAAGAGAACTGAACACAAAAATTGGACATCAAATGAGAGTAAAAAAATTATGAGTCCACCTAGTAGTAAGTTCTCCAGAGTAATTTTAAGACAGCAGGGAATATACCCTTTAGATTCTTTTTTTTTTTTTGAAACTATTTCCCTCATGTTATTTGTAAAACTGCTGCTAATTACCTAAGAAAATTTAATGTAACAAATCCTGACTTAATAATCAGGACTGTTAGCTTTCCTCACTTTATGCCATTTCAGAAGCCTTGAGAATAATAAATACACCTGAAAATCAATTTGTTCTCCTATAGTTTGTCTCAAAACATATTAAAACATATATATACTCTGTTCTTATAGATCAGAGAAAGATACTACCTTTGTTATATCATTGTCACTGAGAATATAGTTTAACAGACCAAATAGAAATTAATGAATATTCTTGATTCCAAAGGCCTAAATCCGACTGTTGAAAAATGAAACACTTGGTGTAGTAGCCTTATTTTAAGAGTTGGTGAGGCTATTAAAAAAATCATTTGATCTGAAACCTTTCAAGTACTAGCTAGTGAAATAAGAAGGTGAAAAAAATCCTAAAATGCCTACACACATTCACATGTTCCTCCCACTCAAGAAAATACTGGTCTTCATATGTGGTCTGCTTCCTATGAAGTGTCTGACACTGCAAAAATTCTTCTTCAAAAAGCTGTCCTGAACCATACTGACAATTCCAGGAATATATATAAACATTAAGAAAAAAATAAACCTATCATCCCCTAAGAAGACCATAAGTTATTGATAGGCTACAATTAATACACTACAATTATGCTTAAGGAAGAATGAAGCTTTATCTATTTCTTTCTTTTTGCCAAGATACTACACAAGTGTTATTTACTTCACTCAGAATGCAGCATCCAATCACTAAACCCTGAATGTATACGTATTTAACTGGCTTCATTTTTTTGTTGTTGTTGTTTTAAACAAAGAAAATTAATTATGTAATAAGAAAGGGAATCTATATTTATATACTTTTATAAGATTTGAAGTCTTTGTATCAAGTTTAGATATCTTCAGCTTCCTGAAACACGTAGTCTAATTTAGGTAAAACTAAGAGGTTTTTATATAGGAAGGATTATATCATATAGGAAGGATTATATCATATAGGAAGGATTACATGACAATTATTTTTGTCTAACACTGATTGAAATGTTTGGAATTTACGAAGATCACTGAAGACTTTTTCTTTTTTTTTTTTCATCTGGATGGAAAAATGAAGCATTTAGATGTGAAATTAAAAAAAAAAATCAGTTAAATAAAAATATTGATATTATAAAAATTATTTCAATTTTACATAAAAATTGTTTTTCTAACTTCCAAAACTTATATTATTTTGTGGTCATACTTTGATATTCAGTCCTATAGCATTAACAAGGTGAGGACCTGAATTGTAATTTTTTACATGGGTTCTTTGTTCTTTTGTTTTGCCCTTTTTTCTCATAAAGTTACGGAACCAGATAAAATAAAATCTAATGCAGTTTAAATAAGCCAATTCTCTGTACTGCCAAAAGACAAAAATAAAATGTAGACAGAAGAAACAAATTTAGAATGCAATGAAGAATAACAAACTGAAAATTTACATTTATGAAGTTAGTTCTACTTTGGATTTTTTGGGGCAATAATATTAAGTGTAAAAAACGCAATTTGTATTTCAAGGTTTTTATGGGCAGCAGCTCATTTTACTCAAGTATCCAGCCTTAAGTTCTGCAGAACTCTTTTTCCTGATCAGAATTTATTTTACTAATCATTCCAAGCAATTACTCTGTAGTAAAAGGAATAGAAAATCTGTAGACAAGAATGTAACACAAAATCAGAATCTTATGTAGCACCTAATATGTTTTAATTTTTACTTTTTAATTACAGAGCTCGAGCCCACCCTATTTTGTCTAGTTTTTCCCCTTTTGTTTTCTTTGTGATCTTTCCCCTATAACTTGACATAGTGTTTCCCACCTAACAGAAGTGATTTCAGAAGCTTCATATAAACTTTCAAAGAATTGTTACGTATTTTCTCTTTCATTTCTGGGCACAGCAGACATGTCCTTTAATGTGCTGGAGTTCTTTCTTGCATTGTGGTTATGAACCCTTTCAGCATCAATATTGGTTTATTGTCTTTCCCATATCATGTCTCTCACTGATGGTCTCTCTCTAAGTTGGAATCTGTTCTTGTTATGTTTACAATGGCAATATTGCAGACATGGTACTCCCATGTTAGACGCTTCCATTGTCTTAGTGAAGGTCCATATTAGAGAAACTTTCAAAAAGCATTTCTCTTGAATTATGGGCTCGAAATCATGAGGCAATAAATCATCCTGGCACACCTATTCTTCTGTACAGTTCATGGTTTATTGCACCTTCCTTCAGCAATGGGTTCTCAGTTCTGAATTAGGACATATTTGGCTCATAGGACAATTCAGGTTGGAAGGAACATCAGGACATCTCTAGTCTAACCTTCTGCTCAAAACAGGGTCAAGTTGCACAACTGCACTCTGCGTAGCCTGCTTTACTGTCCTGATGGTTACAAATTTTCCCCTGAACTGCTTCTTAAATACAATTATTTCTGTCTGTATTGGGTCTGCTGAAATGGAGTTAGTTTTCCCCATAGCAGCCCTCATAGTGCTGTGCTTTGTATTGGTAGCTAGAAGGGTGTTGATAACACACCAGAGTTTTGGCTGGTGCTGAGCAGCGCCTGCACAGCATCAAGGCTGTCTCTCCAAGTTTCCACTCTTACCAGTAGGCTGGGGGTGAGCAAGATCTTGGGAGGGGATGTATCTAGGGCAGCTGACCCCAACAGTTGACCAAAGGCATATTCCTTACCATATGATGTCTGCTTGGCAACAAAAGCTAAGAGAAAGGAGGAGGACTGGGGGAGGTGGGCATTTGTTTTTATGACATTTGTCTTCTGCAGCAACTGCTACACATACTGAAGTCCTGCTTCCTGGGAAGTGGCTGGACATCACCTGCTGATGGGAAGTAGAGAATAAATCTTTTGTTTTCCTTTGCTTCCATGTGCAGCCTTTGCTTTCTGTTTGTTAAACTGGCTTTATCTTGACCCATGAGGGTTTTTTTCCATTTTATTTTCTCCCCTCCCTGTCTTGCTGAGGAGGGAGAGTTATAAAGTGTCTTGGTGGACACCTGGCGACCAGCTGGGGTCAACCCACCACACTATCCCACTTGGTTTTCCCTGCTGTTGACTGACCATTCCCAGAACCACTTGCCACTAGAGTTGCCACAGAATTTCTGAAGTTTGCTGGGCTTCTGTTCTAGATACTGATTCCAAAGGAAGTAACTCAAGTCTATAGTAGCAGTCTGGAAGAGAAAATGTAGAAGAGATCCATTTCCTCCTTTTCAATAACCACACAGTAAAATTAAGCTTTTTGACAGTATGTGAACTCCTTGTGTCAGTATCTGAGTCAATACTTGTTTTCTCTTCATCACCAGAAGAAGATTATTAATTAAACTTGTCAATAAATATGGGAATCAGGGAAACATTATCTACTTGAAGGCTTGTCACTGTGGACAATAGGTCATGTGAAGACACAGTACAAGACAAACAACACAGAATTTCCATCTGTGAGCAAGACTATTCCAGCAGAGCTCAAAGTTCATCACTGGCAGTAGGAATTTTTTATTTTTTCCTCATAGCTGCAAAGCTCTGAACCTTCACTGAGAGGTATGTGGAGCTTAAGTGTTTTTGGTAATCTGTGTTCATTCAGACGATCCAACACCACACAGCTGATTCATGTAGGATGCTGTTCAAAAGCACCCACGTTATAAAGCTATTCACACAAATATTATTTGGGTTAAAAATACCAGCTGACTTGAGAAAGCACATCTTCAGAATGAAAAAGTAGAGTTACAGTAGATAACATAAAGGTATATAAGTACTGGTTAATTAGCTGTTTCCCGATTCACATTTTTCAGGTTCTCATCTAAATTACATTCAATCTATCCTTTACTCTCATCTCACCTTAGTGAGGGGAATCTTATGCACAAATAAAAGTCAAATTATCATTGCTTACCAGATTTTCAGACACATACCTATGTATGCATGACCATATATATATATATATGTATATATATAAAGTCAATTTCCCCACCCAGTCAAGAAGCCCCTATAGACATCTTCAGATCTTCATTTTAATTCCTCAGAACCCCAATTAAAATTCTGTTTTTTCATGCTGTCTTCAAAGCATCTGACAACTGTTAAACTTATAGAGTTTTAAAACCACTGCCTAATATTGTCTCTGGGCTTTATTTTACCACCCCCAGCCTCCAACCATCTGTCTCACTCCATCTGTTGTCTCGTCTTCTACTTAGTTTGAAAATTCTTTGGATGGGGATTGTCGTCTTGGCTTGCATTTGTGCACAGGGATCCTGGCCTCTAATAGACTTCTAAGTATTATGGTAATATAAATAATAGTAAGCAACAACTTCAGTTGTCAGTCAAGGAAGTATATTGCAATACTGTTTGACCAAAAGAAGGCAGCAGGACATTTACAGTGTCTGAAAGACTTTATTCATGGGGAAATTTTTAATGTCTTACATTCAACATATTTCTGTAACAGTAATTTGGAAATGTCTGCATATAAGCAATAGGCGTTATTACAACTGACTATGCGGAAACAATAATTTAGTTAGTGGGGCAATGCAAATTAAAACTCCACCAATTTACTAAATGTTTATTTCTTCTTTAAGTTTAGAGCTGCTGATTCTTCTGGAAATTCTGTTTGTATAAGCATTGATAACACAGTTTGTGGGAATCCATTACACTATTAACTTAAGCTAATAACTAGAAAAAATGTGGACTGAAGGTTGCTTTATATTTACCTTACTCTACCTACTTATAGTGACTGTTTATATGGTTTCTTTTATTTTGGTCAAAAAAACTATTAATCATTAAGAAAGTAGTACTGCATCCTTCCACAATTAAAGCCTGGTCAGATGCATCTCCATTAGCATTTCCTCCAGAGAAAGGCTGTCAGATTTCACTTTAATTCCAAGACTTCTATGAAAGATCACCTTAATTGTAGGATTCTTGGCGTGGCATTTATATTGTCACTCAACTTGAGTGATGCATATTGCTGAGTTGTCAGTCTAAAAATGTATTAAATTTATTTTCAAAATGTATTTTCATTAACTATTTACTTGTTATGCAACTGGAATATAAGATATGCCTTTAAAAAAACTTTCTTAAAAATATCTATTCATTTTTCATTACAGATTTTGAGCTTGGCTTTTGCTGAGAACACCTCCATGTCAAAAAGCTGAACCTAAAGAAATCGCTGCAAATTTATTCTTAGGTTTAGACTCACAATCAGTGTATATATTCCCAGCTCAGCCTTCAAAAACAGGAACCACAAGCTAGGTGAAAATTATAAGAAAATAAATAGAGTGTATCATCTTCTGAAGTATATTCTTAAGTTCTAGCTTATTAGAAAGTATAAAGCTTTGGTATAGGGTAAGACGTTTCCCTTGACCATATGACACTACTATTTTAGAAGAGTTTTACACAGATCTACATATGAAAGTAACAGCATTCAGGTCTATAATAATCAATGGAAAGAAAGTAAATAATGAAAAAATGTAAACAAATAACATTTTAGGTGGAAGAAAACTACATACCTGTTGCTGCATTCTAGTGATGGATTCAGATGATATTATGATGATCTTTGCTGTTACTATGCAACTGCAAAAGGGCTTATCTACATTTTAGTTCCTTTCCTGCCAGAAATATTCATATATAACATCAGGTAAAAAAATCCTATAGACTATTACTGTTGGAAAGAAATAAAAAAAGAAAGGAAAACTACTAAGTTAATGCATACTTACATAAATAAAAATTATATTTTCAATAGATAATGTGTTGAAATAACACATCCCAAGACAGCAGTTATACTGGTTAAGTAATCAAAGTAGACCAGGCCATTGTCTTTCTGAAAAATTTCCAGCCCCCTCAAAAGCTGTGCTAAACCTGTGACCAGTGATAATATGCTGTTGGTGAAATGCTTTCCATCTCATAGGTTGAACATTTGACTCACGTGATTGCCTCCTGCTCTTTCAGAAACCTGGGGCAATGATGATGATAGCAGTGAATACCAGTAAATACAATTTACTTAGTCCTGTTTTCAAAAAAAAAACCCAGTGAGCTTGTGGCTACTTCACCTCTCATTCTCTGTGGTAAAGGAGGGAAGGCCAAAGACTAAAAGATTAAAAATTTTTGATAATATAATGAAATGCTAGCCACAGTTGTGTGTAGAACAACTATATAAACATTATGAATGAGTGCCACTGTATTGGCTTTGTTATCTTTCAGTTCACAGTAGTGCATCTGATTTTTTCTTTCTGTTTTCCTTGGTTTAATAAATGCCATGTCAAAACACTTTAGTAGACTGTAAAAAATATTTACAGACTTCTGAGTGCCAACAATATTACTGTAATTATCATTGAAGTGATGTACAGCATTAAAAAAACATTCTTATTTAAGAATTTATTATTTAAATAGTGCAGTTGAAAGGAATGATCAAGTAACTACATAACACAGTCAAGGGAAGCAGAGAATCCACTTTATTGTGTAGGACAGTTAATTTATCTTCTTCACTCTGGAATCCTGCTTGTCACATAAAACTGTGAGGGCAGAGCCAAAGCTCAGTAACATAAGGCGTATTAAAAAATAAAATACATTTCAACCTCACTTTTAAAGTGGTAAAACACAAAGTAATTAGGATGCTGCCAAATGAATTATGCAGCTTATGTTTCAGAAGTGCTTTTATGTGGACTGAGTTTTAGGCACCCAGCATAAAGTAAACATGCAGTTTACAGTTATTATTTGCATAGAAACAGCACACGAATTCAGTCACAGAACACAGAACAAAATGAAGAGTTTTGCACCCAAAGACAGATATTTTAACACCCACCCCACCCGCTTCTTATATGTTCAGGCACAAAGTACTGGATCACCTGTTCTAACTTCAGGTATCTGTAGTATATATACAAGTAATTTGTTATGACTTCCTTTACAGGCAGTGGACAAAACCAGGTGTCTTTAGAGTGAGCCTCCTCAACTTAAGAGACATCGGATAGATCATGTTATTTCTCTACAATAAGTGGAAAGACAGTCTAATTGATTACTCTGATGTGACCTCTAAAGTAATCTCACCCAGAATATTTCAAAATATGACATGACAAAATAATTCATAAAAAAAAAATGAGCAAATATTCCTGAAAATCCTTGTAATAAGATCATTTATCTTTAAGCTGCAATTCAAATTATCATCTGCAGTAGTTTATCATTAATTACATTATTCTACTAAAAGGAACTTGCAAACTAACCAAAAGATTTACTTGAACTTTTAAATTTTTTTTTGTGGGTTATTGAAGCGGTAATGACTTTTTCAGCCTACTTTCCTGCACTTCCTCGAAAGCCCAACTGACAGTAAGCTAAGCAGTGCAAAAAAGCCCCCTGTTTCTTTGTAACTCAATATTTGTTTAAGAAAAATTCCCTTGTTGTATTAATATATATCATAGAATATAAATCTTCAGTGACAACGATTAAAGGAAAAATTATAGGAAATATCTTATTTATTCTTCTAATTACATATTCCCAGAGCATTTAGAGGTATTGACAAATATGTATACAAGCTTTTAGCACTTTTTTTTTCTTTAGATAATAAAATGCTGTCAGTTTTCATTGATGTATATGTCAGTCTTCAACGTGTCATCTAAACAGTCTTCTGTTAGATTTATTTTAATCTCTGTTGATGACTACATTTTTAGTTTCACATATGATTTAAGAACAGATACTGTCCTTTTTCCTAATGGATGAGGAATTAAAAAAAAAACGAAATTAAAGATCCATCGATGATGTTCACTACCCTTGTGTTCTGGAAAGTAAGAGAGTGGTTACACTGCAAAACGTAACAAAAAAAAAAATCTTTCATTTTAAATAAAATTTCTAGGTAGTGTTAATTGGTTACCAAACCATGTTACTGAGTGATGCATAAAGAACAGAAGACTTTTGTCTAAGAACATACAGCGGACTGATGGAAGGAGCAGTTAGAGATCTGGTAGTTTCTAATGTCCATCTGCAGACCCATGGTCTCAGATGCAGAGCTCTCTTTGACCCAGAAATACAATTGGGGAATGCTTAAAAAAAAAAATTTCTGAGATGCTTCACTGCTCTGTTCTTCTCCATTTCAGAAGAACCATGCGACATAGAGGCATGACAGTTTGCTCATTTTGAACTTCCCACTTCTGTAAGAGTGGAAAACACCTAGCAATTATTTTTCATATTATAGGTAAATGTTAGTAAAGGTTAATAACTTTTAATATCTTTTAATAGTTTTGGGTTTTTTTATTAAAAAGTTAGTATAGGTAAATATAGAGACACTGGAAAGTTCTGGGCTGGCTACAAAGATAGGTAGACAAAAGATTTTACCTTAACTGGATATCATGGAAACACAGAAACCAAATTATTAAAAATTGAGATAGTAAAAAATAGAACAAATAAAGAGAATTGCTTTTTTTCTGTATCAAAAGACACAACCTTTGGAATTCACTGTTACCTGACATTAGAGTCCTATTCCTTGCAATGCTCATAAAACAAGACTTTTACACTAGAAGACTGTAACATTGTAGCTGATAGCAACCCAAGCATAATACCATATCAGAACAAATTTCCACAGTGTTTACAAAAACTAAGGCACAGTAGTGAAAAGAAAGGGACTGTTACAATATATTTTCAGAGTTCAGACTATGGTAAGAAGAGATTACATGAATGCTTACAGTGAAAGAGTTCACTGTAACTGAGCTTTTTTCCCTCCAATTACATTTGAATAGTCATTTTTTTAGGTAACAGGAAAGGGAAAATCCATATTTTGCCAAAGCCAGTTGGACTTTTGCCATTGGCTCTAGTGGGGTCATACTTTCATGTTTATTGCTTTTACTGGAAGCTTTCATGAAAGTTAAAGCATAATGGTAGTGAAAGACTAAAAAAAAAAATAAGATGAAAGGGATTATTTTCTATTTTCCACATATTAGTTATTAGACTTTAATTAGGATGTTTGTTTATCCATTTGACATGTTTATGTACTTAATAACTTTAGAAAAGGAGGAAAGATTATTACATTTCAGTCATATTTAAGATTGCCTGTTGCCTTTTTTTTTTTAATTAACATCAAATCTATCATATATGGTTATATTATGTATAGTATAATCATGCCAATAGTAGTCAGCTAGTATTATTCAACCAAAAGTAGATTATACGCTTTTTCATCTAGTTAGATACCTGATGTTAGGCTTGATTTCTTTTTTTCCATGTGGTTTAAATACTACCCATCATGTTTCATTCCGTTGACTGCTTTCTACATGAACTTTGCTTTAGTATCCTAAAGAAGCAAAGGTCTTCTATAAAGAGATCTTTTTTACACAGGGTGTGAAAGTATCAATCATATCTTTGTTTTTTGTTTGTTGTTTTTTTTTTTTTAAATTAACCTTTATACTACAAGATCTCCAGCTTCTAAAACAGCATTTTTGAAGATAACTCTATATAGTGCTAATAGGTAAGGTAAATAACAATCAACTACTATGTAAATTAAGCAGATTGAACAAGTTCATGAAGTCAAATTACCTGGAGTGAGATTTCAGGTTTCAGGAACATTGAGTAATATATTTGATTACTCCAACATGCAAGTCATCTTTAATTTTACCTCTGATAAAGAAATAGCAAATCTATAGCAATTTTAAAACAGTGACAAATTAACTGAATTTATTTGGAAATTAAGAAAGAATTTTGTCTAGTGTCTTTGAAACATGAAATAAAAGTGAAATTAATTTTCTTATGGAATTTTTTTATTTGTTTCTAGATAGCAAATAATTTTATATGTCACAATTTAAATTTCAGAGATTTTCTCATTTGATCTATTTACTGTAATATAAAACCCAGTTATTTTTAAAATTTTAAAGAGGATTTTCCACTTAAAGCTGTTCTAATAACATGAAGTGTCTAGGAGTCTTTAAATGCAGGTAGGACAAGGCTTCATCTACCATTGCTGTCTGAGACACCATATAAATTTAATTCTACATTCTCAGGTTTTCCCAAATTAAACTTATCCATCAGTTATTGGGCTAGACTGCACATACAGTGAAGTCAGAGGTAAAGTCATTAACTCAAAAAAGCCCTTATTTTGTTAATTGCTTTTGGCTGTATTTGTTGAGGTCCTGCCAATATACTGACATAGATCCCAGTCAAACAAAGAGTTTAAGTCTGTGCTTAAGTCTAAGCACATAGTCTTATCTAATTAAAATTCTGTATGGATTTGGCAGACTTCCAGCCTTCAGTCTTAATACAGTTGGAACTCACAATTGGATCAGAAGGAATTATGCTTTCAATAACAAAAATATCAGTCCTGAGGGATAGAGATTTGATGTTATCCTAGTAACAAAGAAAAGGAAAGCTTTGACTGTACCATAAAAATATATTTTACTCCTGAAAAAAAATTTTCTGTAATATGAGAAAGTCCAATCACGTATTCTGAAATCCTGTCTCTATTGCACTCAATGATCCTTTGACAACTTCAGTGAAACATGAACATCGTTCTTTTTGGAATAAGAATCTGTTACAGAATGATTCTCATATAGGGCTGTTACATACTACAGAATACATAAAATTCAAAGTTTCACGAAGGTAGTAGAAATAGGTGTCTATCATTCTCTCTCACATAAATACTTCTGGAGAGCACAGAGAAGTTTCTCAGAAGTTTCTTTGTTTCTTAGTGATTTCCTTCCATAGTTTTCATTTTTCATTCAGGGAATATGGAAGTTATTTTCCACATTAAATTCTGATTAATTTATGGTTGGCTAAAAGATAATGCATATTCCGATCTTTTATAATCACCAATAAAAGTAGAAACAATGTTTTTTAGAAGACCTAGGATTTAGGTTACCCTTACATGCTAGATCAGCTGTCCTTAAGACACCATCTGAAATGAGACTGTCATGAAAAAGGGCACTGAATAGCAAAGCCGACTTCAAGACTTCCTCCGTTCTACTCTGCACTGATACCGACATTCTTGTAAGCCTGGATAATCCATCCGCATATTCAGCCCTTCCTGTAAAAAGTAAGAGGAATAATTTATTCACAAGGGTTGGGTTATAACATTGTTTTACAAAATACTACATGAGGAGAACTGTCCGTTTTAAATTTAAGCACTCCAAAGTATTGTATATGCAGAACATTAAATAAGACTTGAGCTGGCAGCCAGCACTGCTGTATAGATTTATCCTAAATTCCCATGAGTATGCCACAACTAGGTACATGTGTTTTATTTCTGTTATAAGAATTATTAAAAGAGGCTTTTGGTCAATAAACAGTAAAGTAGCAGTGTCAGCCAGCAGACACCTTTAATGAAATTTTGCTTGGTGCTAGGCAGCAGGTAGAATTACTTACAATAAATATCTTACAACTTTCTCTCTGTAATGCCACTAAGCTAATAAAGATAACACTAAGTATTGATAGCTATTTAGTAGAATAAACATCCCAGAAAGTGCTCACTGTAGAAAGTAAAAGCCTGATATAAACTTTGATGAGAAGGACCTGTTTAGAAGGCTGGATCAGCATTACGGTTGTAAGAAAACATTGCCTTATTCTGGAATGATAGAATTTTGGATCCTGAAGGTTGGGGAAACAGTCTCTTCTAAATGTGATTTAATTTTTAAAGGTTTTCTGAAGGTTCAATGTGGATTTAAGATGACAAAACTCAAACCTGCATGGACATAAATAAAATATGTGCTTTAATGTTTGATCCAAGAATATTTTTTTCTTGTCAGCAGAAAAGAACATAACATGATTCAAAGAAAACGAAATGACTGATATGTTCAAACTAGTCTTCATTCCAATCATACTGTTGTATCACCACAAATCAGAGTATGTACTGTATTTCTGCACCTCTTTTTTTCTTCTATGTGAGTTTATCTAACACTGATTAAGCAGTTTAATTTATAATTTTTTCTTGGAGTCTGCTATTTAGAAGTACGTTTCCTTAAATGGTTGTAATTTTTAATGTCTCGCTTTTCAAGCTCTTTTTTGCTTTTAAGTTTTCAAAATAAAGTTATTTGAAAAAAGCTGTTGATGCATAGAATTAAATTTAACTTTACCTAATCAAGTACAAACACACGAACTTAAGAAAGAAATAAAATAACACTTACCAGCTGAGAAAAAATGAGGGTGAAGTGAAATGAAATAATGGCCAAAGATTTAAAGTCACTCTCTGGAACTGGAAAGGAAGAGAGAATCCCACATGGTGTTGCCAATCTATAAATAAGCAATTAAATGTATTGGCTACAGCAGAAGAACTTTCATGTTTACATGTTCACTCGTGTGAATACAGGCTACAGTTTGGCCCTGAGTGGATACTTCTGAATAAAGAATCCAATAACATAAAGCAGTATTGATGTGCAAGCTAAAAAGACCTAAACCTTGAATGAATTTCAGGAATTATATTTTTCCAAACAATATTGGTTTCATGCCAGTTATGCACTAAAAAAAAAAAAAAAAAAAGTAAATGTTTTTAGTCATGAAGATCATCCTGGAAAGAAAACTTTTCTTCTACAAAGTATTATTTTTAACAGTTATTTCGAAATCCACCCCCTTCTTGCCCCATCAAATCTTTGACCTTGTCAGGTTTAATAGTTTTTAACTTTTATTCAACTGTCATATTCTTGTCTCTTATTTTCCTTGCTAAAAAGATTACCATCTGTCTGAATCAACAATATTTTCATTCTTAAGGCATCTTCTCCCACAACATATGTCTTCAATTTCTAATGTGAATCAGAATACTTGAAGAATGTTGTCAATGATCATGCCACCAAACTGATTGAATCAGCCTTGACATTTTGCCAATTAAACCGTACACTTTAAAGAAAGATATAAATAGCATTTGCTTTGTTGCAAAATTCAGTAAGGCTAACTAGGGTAATGAAATATAGAATTTCCTATATTTTGGTGGAGATTCATGGAATAACAGGAAATTTAATTTTGTGGTACACATATTGAATTACTTTTGTAGTACTAGTTTTTGGTTTTTTTGTTTTTTTAAATTAGATATACTTTTAGAGGTTTTTATTTTTACATCTAAATGATCAATGGAATTAAACCAAGAAAACATATATTTGCATAACTGTGGAAGCATGTCGTAGGATAAAAAATGTTCAGGCCACGGAATTTATGTCAAATTATATTGTTGCCTACTTCTTGCACTCTAATTGCTGATTCTAAAGTATACACAATCTTTTATTACCTTCAGAGATGCATTAATTTGACATTTTTCAGCGCTAACAGAATTTCTAAAATATATTTTGCCATTAGAAAACAAGAACTTTTAAGGACTCGAAAGGAAGTGGAAGATAATAGAAAGTTCAAATTTGGATGGAAAAAGTCTTTAATGAGATGTACTTTTGAGAGTATGTTCTAAGGAAACCAGGTTTCAGTTGGAAGAAATGAGGAGCCTTTGGAGCCTTCAATATTACTGCCTATACACAGCATATTCTGCACTGGCTGTTTTTCATAGAACTTTGAGCAGTTTTGTCCTGCAAGGTACTATATGTCTTGTCTCCTCCATATTCAAAGTTTTCAGTAAGTTTTCCATCAGTTATTCTGCAGTGTAAAATTATGCTTTGACTACACAGATTTCTTCCTAAGAAAAAGCTTGTTTTCAAAATGTTTCTTTGGGTTACTTGTCCTTAAAAGCTAGGTGTTCCAACCTTGATAAATACCAACTATCAAAGAAAAGATAAATTATGATTGCCTAACAACTCTGGTTTTTGCAGTTTTCACATATGGTTACATCACATATAGACATCAGAGTTGGATATGCAACAGGATGCCAGATTCAATGTGCACACCTCAGTATGCAGAAAGAAGTATAAAAAAAACTTACCCACACTAAAAGACTGAATTTCTGTGTGTGAAGTGTTGATTGCTGACAAAGACTAATGCAATCATCTTCTCCACCCAGAGTGGGAAGGAAGAACTATTGCTCTAGGCAACCGATAATTTCTCTGCAAACCTTCCTACTAGCTGAACAGCAGAGCAGGGATAACAGACTTGATGAAGCTATTTTTCTTCTTTAAACCCTAACTCTGTTTTCCTCCCAGTTTTTAAGCTGCTTTGGACTGCTCCATTACTTATTCTCTCTATTTCCACAAGGAATATGTGAAGCCTCTGATTTAGCTTGTAAAAAGAGAGCTATTTGCCTTCAGAAAGGGTAAATGTCATTGAATGTACAGCAAAGATCCTATGTGCACCCCCTGGGAAAGAACCTATATCTTGCAAAATATTTGCATATATATTTGCTGTGGGGAAGCCTTGAGTAGGGCCATGGAAAAACAACACAAAGTTATCTTATATGTTTTGAGACAACAAATGCCGTTGTGTTACTAAGTCATAGTTCTTTTCACGAGTGCAGCAGACCTGACCTGCGTATCAGGCAAAGCCTCAATTTATCTCAAAGCTGTAATTTTCTTACATTACTAGAAGCCTTGTACAATGACCTGAGCTGTAGTATTGAATAATAACTGAAAGGTGATTACAATACTTCTGCGTCTACACACAAATGCTTTCTATAAATGCAAATGGGTAAAACTGAAAATAAAAAGGAAAAAAAAAATCATAAATACACAGACAAAAGAAGTCAGACAGTATAAAGGAAAAGATAACAAAGAATATACTTTTATTTCTATCTGACAGGGACAAATTGGCCTTTGATTTCTGTAGTTGGGACACAGAATATCTGTATTTCATGAGAAAGTAAAATCTTGTGTCCATGACCAGTGTAATGACTATTTGTTGAGGTCTTACCTTCTTTAAATCTGAATCTCATCTATTTTAAGATTGTATTAATTTTTGCACAGCTATCAATCAAGAACACATCATTTCAAAGAACATTTTTAAAACTCAACAGTAGTTTATGTCAGGAAACCTTTATTTATTCTGTTACTATTTACCCAAATCAAATTTATCACCAGTCTTTATTATGTTCTTTCTTATGGTTTAAGACAAATACTAAAAAAAAAAAAAAAAAAGAAATGTACAGCAGATTATAAGATGATACTTTATCCCATGGTGAGAATAACAACCAAGATGAGACTTATGTAGAATGAAATTTGCATTCCAGTCAATGTTCATGTGTATAATCAAGTACTGTGTGCAGTTAAATGAGTCTGTTGTCTTGCTATAATGAATATCTACATCCATCCTAACAGTTAATGAGGAATAAATGACTTATTATCAATGAATGGCAGTATCTAAATAGCTCTGCAACAAAAACAGAATATTAATATGTGTAGCTAAAATAGATCTTAAATGATAATGAACTTACTCAGACTATTAATTATTTTAAAAGCCTCTAGTAAGGTTTACTGCGTCTGGATGGAAATGAAGCTCAGCTGGTTCACTTGCCCTTATATGTTTGCAGATTTAACAAATGTCCCTTTAATATGGTATCTCAGAACTCAACGGAAAAGGGCCTTTATGAAACACAAGGGCTTCCATGAAAGATCACACCGTGGATGTCTCTAGTTCAGCATTTTATTCCCACCAGAAATTAGGCCTGCTCACTTCAGTGGAAGGAGCAAGAATTGTCTCTGTCGCTGGTTGTGCATTAACTGACTCACTTCCGAATCATCAGCTGAAGGTGAGCCTGTGCCCTGAGGCACAAAGGCTTGAACCTTTTACTTTCTTTTAAAAAAAAAATATTTTCTAGTACAATGGGAATATCTTATTGCCAGATACATGTCTAATTAATTTCTGAGTATTTCTAAGATCTTGGTTTCAGTGATACCATGTTCAAACCACGAAATTTCCACTATTGCAAAAATTTGGCTTGTAGTTCAAGTACTCCTAGCAGTGAGATGACAAAATGACTGCTTACCTACATGGACGAACAAATTTGGGATGAAGAATTAGTTGTAGACTTTCATTTACTTCTTCCTAACTTTAGGCAAGTTCTCAGCTATTATTTGCATCTAGGAAGCTATTCCAAGAGCTTTGCTTGGTTTAGGAAATTTAAATACCTCAGATAGCCTTAGTAAAACAGCAGAACAACACTAAACAAGTTTTGATTTCACCATCTAATGACAACTGGTGTGACAAATTTTGCATAAAATTTTGCCTGGATTTCATAATCTCTGGGACACAGTTCTAGGCATGTTTATTTTCAGACTTACACTGGGCACAGGAAATGAATATGGGGAAAATAGTTTAAGAGGTGTAAGTTTGGGTGGGAATCATTATTATAGGTATTTTTAATGGATTCTTTTTCCTTAGATATTATGTCAGCGATATATATTAAAATTCTTGTGTTTCTAGAATAAAAGGTTCCACTCTGATACTGTAAGTGAAATTTTATACAATACAGCAACACAAGAAAAAAAATTAAAGTTCACTGTAAAATCATATAAGTACACAGATCAACAAGTCTAAATGTAAATTATTTTATAGCAAACAACACTTTGTAATCTGAACTAAACGCACAATATTATACATCTATGCTGTCAATTAATGTGTATGTTTGAGTGTTATGCCGGACTTGAAAGAATCAATATCTGAATTCCAGATAATGGATGTTGCCAAATCTAACTAGTTGCCATGACAGATTTTCAGTCCATTTCCAGGAAAAAATTTTGTTATACTTCTTCTCCTGATTCAGAGAAACTCTCAAACAAAAGTAAACATAGAAAAAAATTAGAAATATATTGTTTCCCTCTATGTATTCTTTCATGCTTTCATCTTCTTAACACTATGTGGTTTTAAGATGGGCCTGCTTACGGATATTATACAGATTACAAAGACTGACCTGAAGCCTAAACCAAGGTCATCTAGGTCTGTGTACATTAACTACAGTTTTAGCTCAGGTCTGTGTTCATTCTGTTGTCTGTTTGAGAAAAAAGCATCTCAGCACCTCTGTTACTGATTTGCTATGATCTCTTCAAAGATTTTGCATTTCTGTGACACGCTTTGGCAGTTAGGTTGGCAAATACACTCTTGCTTTTGCATGTCTCCCTTTTGCATTTTCTCCATAACTGAGCTAAATCAAACTGGTATTTCTACTTCAATGTATTTGATGACTTAAATACCACTAACAAACCAGTAAGGTGAATTAAAAGTCATCTAGACAGTTGGTGTCAAGATACTTGAGAAGTTTCTGTTACACCCATAATCTCCTTATAAGTCAAAAGTAAATACCTGATGTGTAGAGACAGTAATTTATTAGCATAACTGAAATCTTAACAGTCTAATCGAAGACTTATTATAAGTTTAGAACTTATTATTACAAAAAAGAAAAAAATAATTAATATATGTATTAATTTCTATATTCATGTATATTCATTAATATATTAGTATATTAGTATATTATATATTATGCACATTGTTTATATAATATAATATTTAATTATAAACAGAAAAAGTCTTACAAAACAATAATACTTACAAAACAAAATAACACACTATAGGACTAAGGGCTTATTTCTCTGGACTTAAGAATAAACACTTTGCTCCAGGATACTTGGACACTAAACCTTTTCTAAGAAACATCAGCAACATATGCTTCATGCTTTCTTCCTGACACATTTTGTAAAGTTAGAAATTAAATCTGGATTACAGAGACAAATGACAAATGTCTCAAGTTTATACAATAGATCAGTCAAAGACTAACCAAGTTCTGATTCAGCAGAAACACTCAATTCAGCATGAATGCCATTTCCTTGGATATGTTAATGCGACACTGGTAATCATGCAAGGTTTTCTTTGAAATACCAAGGACTGAAGCATTTGTTATAAAAGAAAATGGGGATCCAGATGTATTTCTTGAGGAGATGAGGCATTCCCAAGATTTGAGGATTTTCTGAGAAGAATGCTTAAGCTGTTCAGAAAGTATTCCGCACCCAGGAAAATTTCACCTTAAATAAAACATCTCTCTGTAAATGTGAGCACTTAATCAAAGTAAAAGAGTTTCTCTCTTTAATAAAGGTTTTGAACTGATCTCCAGACAGTGCATGGGAACAAAGAGAACAGGGGAACTGGAATAGTCGAAATCCCAATTTTCTACCAGATCTTATCCTAAATAAAACCAGTTTAAGATACCATCAAAAAACACATGGTCAAACATTTGCAGCCAGGAAGCCAAAGTTTGTTCAGTTACACGCAGCACCCGCTGTATGCTTTCTGAAAATGTTGGGTTACTTTTTCATGCATAGCTTGATAAAATTGCTTCAGGCATACCAAAAAGGCCTCGCCTTTGGGCTGTGCAAAAAAAGAGAATTTTCAAGATAAAACAAGCAGTGGAAGCATTGATAAGGGAAGGATAGGTGGTTTGGTTGATACTAAGAAATAAAAAATATAGATAGGTACTAGAATGGTGGGAACAGCCGTTAATGTAGGAAGCACTAGTTATGCTGTGATAAATCAGATTCAAATTTTAGAATTTATTGGTTTGATGTTAGGAGTAAACAAATCGAAAACATTTGATATTGATGTTTTCCAAATTTCCCACATCATAAATTGTCTTTACACCTAGTGTTTATTAGAATGAATGAGTGTATTATCATGCTAGCAAGGGAAAATGTCAGGGTCAAAACAAACTGCAAGCGCAGCAGTGCTTTGACTGTAACCTGAAAACAATTTTCATGGGAAGTGGTACAGTATACTACATAAAAAAGTGAGTTAAGCATAAAGATACACTTTTATGTTCATTTAAGTAAGAGAAATAATATGCAGAGTTGGTTTTGGTATATAAAGTGTTCAAGAAGCTGTGTCCATTTGCTAGTTGTAGGTAAATTATACTACTGGAGTTTCCTGAATAAAGTCACCTTGGTGTCGCTGAAATATTAGGGAGAAAATATTTGGTACTGTGTTCAATTATATCTTTGCTATGTAAGAATAATAAATGTATTTTATTTATGATTTATAGTATCACTAGGGAATCTAAGTGGCTTGCTTAAGTAAAGACATAGATGTCCTTTTTTTATTTTGATGGTGAAATCAATTTTAAAGTTTCATTTTAGTATCTGGTTGTCAGTTACTATCCATCAGTTATTCTTTTCTACTTTATTCTAAAATG
The DNA here is from genome assembly GCF_000708025.1 of Charadrius vociferus. Taxonomy (NCBI): domain Eukaryota; kingdom Metazoa; phylum Chordata; class Aves; order Charadriiformes; family Charadriidae; genus Charadrius; species Charadrius vociferus. The sequence continues at coordinate 713,360 of NW_009646849.1, read as the reverse complement.
GTTTTCCCTGGTACACTCTATTTCATAGCTCTTTCAAAGAAATCACATGAAAAGTGTGAAAGCATTCAATGAGCCATACGTGTCTACATAAAGTTAAATATACTTTTTATCTCAGTTGCATATTTATTTTATGCAGTATGTCACTTGATTTGCAGTGAGTTGAAAAATTGAGTATTGCTTTTCATATCAAGTCACACATTAAAATATTTTCTGTTAGCTAGAACTATTCTACTATGATTGAAACCATCCCCAGACCCTTTAATTTTGCATGTTTCTGCTGTGGGCAGCAGTCCTCAGGTATATAGTGTAAGTACAGACTAATGGGTTTGTCATGAATACAGTTATTCACACCTTCTGTAGCAAACCAGAACCCACCATTAATTCATCTGTGATTCATTGATATAGCACATCCATTTTCTAAATTGTTGCAGGGACGTGCACATTAATTGAGGTTGTCAAATGATATCCTACTAGTATGAAACTTTGAAGTCATTAAGATGTTTTGTGAGCAAGAATCTTGGTGAGCTGGTATATATTTGTTCACAGAAGTACAGTCAGTTCTGTGTTTTACAGGTAGGTGGATGGGAACCTGCTGGTCAAAATCCTCTCGACCATGTTTAGAACAAAATAGCTACCAATACATAGCATAAGCTTTACTGGATTATACTATGTAATTTTGAGTCTTTCATAATAGTCATAGGGAGAACATTGACTTTACTGAAGGATAAGGAAATATGAAGGACACATTACAGGATGGTAACAGAAAAAACTTTTTCTAAAGTTTTGCTCTTTGATGGTAGACAATGGAAGCTATACTTTTAACGGTAAATTTTTTAAAGGTCTTAACTGAAGTAGGAAATTAAATTAACAATTGCCAGTGAAGCAAACTTTGCACGTGAACTGCTTTCAAAGATTGGATTTACATATATTTCAAAACATGTTTCCATGTTAAAAGTGTTGAACTATTTGAAAAATGGCAAAATCTATCTGAAATAAAGCAAATAGACTGAAATCTGTAAGAAGCAAAATATTGTTAGCAAAATATTGTTAGCAATGTGCTAATGTGTCAGGATTCCAGCACATTCTTCATTACTTCTTTCCTTGCATATATTTAACTACATCACAAAAAGCAAGAGCAAAAATGTTCATTGCAGAAATATTTTTTATTCTGGAGAACTGGAAAATTATGAAAATAATTTTTATACAGGCATTTGTTGTTTCTGACATGTTTTTTCAAGAGACACCTAACTTCCAGCAAAATGAAATAGGAGCTGCTTCCAAGTAGCTGTACCCTTTTGAAAAAATATAGATACCTACTACTTACAGCTGAGAAACTGACTTTCAAGTTCAGTGGTGCAAACCCAAAAGCTCATAGCATTTGCGATCAAGCAGCAGAACAATCTGAAACACCAGATCAGTTTTGCTTTATTTTTTTTAATTTGTGTAAATATAGTCTTGAACTCTTTCTTTGAAATGAAAATGAAAGTATTTTATTTGGTGTTAAACATTTTGATTTTCAAATTTTCTTCTTTTCAGGACAGTTTGACACAGTTAGAGTATCAGTTGTATTTTTTCATAAATAACTATTCAAAACACTTCCAAACACATTTTAATTTTTATTTAAACTAAGGCAGTTCATCACAACTTGGTGAGGAAAGTCTATGTTTATAAAATCATATCATATTTATAAGTCAGGAAGTCATGTCCAAGTGGGTTTTTTTTAGTGTATTTCTGAATCAGAAAAAGTGTTAAATGCACCTGTGATGAGACCTTGAGTCAGCCAACTCTTCTAGATGGGTATAACATTACTGTTTTGCTTAAAGCGAGTAAAACAGTAGCCACATTAAAAGCTTACAAACAGTAAAGATAGGCTTTAATAAAAGACAATCAAAATTAGGGCTTTTTTTTCAGTGGAACAGCCCTGCTAAGGTGGGTGATAAAACTGTAAATGAAAAGGTTTCTTAAAGAAACCTCCACAGTCCTTTCTGTCCTTACAGCACTGTCTCTCTCCCCCAGCCTGGCTCTCAGCTTAGGGCTTAGAACTTGGTGCCTATCACAAGTGTCTTTGTCTGTACTACGTTCGAGTCCTGCCTACACATATGTTTCTTGCTTGTTATCATTAATATTTTGCTTCTTATTTAGGTTTCTTACTTTCTTAGTCTCTCCCACGCCGCTTATCCAGCAGCCGCCTTGTTCAGCTGACTGTGCTCAGTTGCTCTCTGGGAAGGAATAACATGTTCCTAATGGGAACTGAGGCATAGCATCAAGGCAGTCATCTCACCCAGTCCCAGACTATCGACAGAAAATAGCACAGGCTACTCAACAATGGAAACTATTAATAATATTTTGTCACTATATCTATACACATATACATTACAATGTATTTTATTTTAGAATTTATTGTTTTCAGAGTTAAACCTAATGTTGCCTATACTGCCAAAGGAAGAAAATAAGTGATGGTTCAAGCAGTCATAGATGTTCAACTTCATCAATCTCACAGATCTTCCATGAGAGAATAATCTGAGTACATAGTTAGTTTGATTTTCTAACTCCCTATTTACAATTTTACTTTTCACCCCATACCCCATCGGATCATTGGGTCTACCTGCTACATGAAATTACCTGGTTCATTGTATTGGCACGTGTATACATTACCAAGTCTTCCGCTCAGTTACTAGACAGTAATATGTTAAATATCGACATCTAATTTCACCAGTCATCATAAATTCACCAGAGTCATTATAAATGTGTAACATATCCTCTAGTCATCCGCAAATATCACCCCTACCTTTCTGTTGATTTTTTTCACTAAAGAAAAAAAAAGAAAGAAAAAAAAAACAACAAAAAAATGCCCAAACGAACCACAAACCAAATCTCAGCAGTAAAGTCAGGTTTGTTGTAGAAGTTAAGAGCTTTTTCTAAGTACATCAGTAATTGTCGTGGTTTGGCCCCAGCCAGGAAAAGAGAACCACGCAGCTGCTCACGCAACTCCCACAGCCGTGGGCAGAATCAGAATGAATAAGGCAGAAACTCGTGGGTTGAGATAAAAGCAGTTTATCAGAACAGCAAAAGCAAGAGAAAACAGTAACAGTAACACCGGTAAAGGAATATATGAACACGATTACGGTGCCACCGCTCCCTAACCGGACTCGCACCACCGCAGCCTGTTCCCAGCCGCGACTTCCTGCCCCCTCCCCTGGCTAGCTCCCCCCTCACACCTGGGCATGGGTCACATGGCATGGAATACCTGTATCCCCTGCTGGCTCCTTGTGAAAATTAACCCCATCCCTGCCGGAACCAGGACAGTAATAAATAACCTGATGTATAAGACAGATAGAAGTATTACCATTAGAATAGCTGTAATAGTGGTTGCTTATTTGTTTGTGCTGTTTGGGAAGAAATTATAGCTCTTTCTGATACAAAATACACGACCAATTGACATGACTGATTGCATTCCATACTATAGAATATTCACAAACTGGCCAATTATGCAAATATGTAATCATTTGGGATTGAAAGTCATGTCTAAATAGATCAGTTCACTGAAGCCTGGGAAATGCATCTAATTCATGTGAAGGATATTTTGGAGGATGTTCCTCTTATGACCGCATGCTGCAGTGATTCTTCTTTCTTTCTACTTTCACAGAATCACAGAATCACAGAATCTTCAGAATTGGAAGGGACCTCTAGAGATCATCTAGTCCGACTCCCCTGCTAAAGCAGGATTGCCCAGAGCACATTACTCAGGACTGCATCCAGGCGGGTTTTGAAAATCTCCAGAGAAGGAGACTCCACAACCTCCCTGGGCAGCCTGTGCCAGTGCTCTGTCACCCTAACTGTAAAGAAGTTTTTTCGTGTACAGGAGAAATGTTTAGTTCTCAGAACTGCAGGAAAAATTCTTAAATATGTCACAATTTAAAATTTTGACTATATAACTTAAAAACTATTAAAAAAAAAATTAAGATAGAAATGTGTAATGAAGATACCCATAATTTTTTAGGTCCCAGTCATGCCTCCTAAATACTATTGCCTGTTTATCTTGTTTAACTATTTAACATAATGATAAAGAAATATCGTAAATGACATTTGCACGGAGAAGGTCAGTCAAAGTGCATCTGACCACCAAGTCACATGAATTCTTTCCATGATCCCCTGGGATCAGATTTACAGATGACAACAGATATCTGCCTGCTCACATGTTGTAATCAATCCCCTTCTTTTCATAAAATACAAATCTGAAGGAAAAAAAAAGATTTTTTTTTAAAAAAAACTGTTTACAGAAACAATATAGGGAGTTGAGAAATATGCCATTACTAATAATTCTTATTTTTTATTAGAATATAATATAATTAACTGTTGCATTGTATGACTGTTTTTTTTTTTCCCCCCTTTTTAATCACTTAGGTATAATCAAAGGACTTATTTATAATATTCTGAAGTAGAGTAGTAGAATTGCCTGATATAAATACTAAGTTCAGAACTAATTTAATTAGTATTGTGGTTAGTCTCTTTTCTTTTCAGATTGTCTTTGGCTACATCTTGTTTATTTGATAGTGTTGTTATAACTAAAACTAATGAAAAGGTTAAATGGTAATAGCATTGTATACATATAAACAAAACAAAACAAAACAAGAAAAAACATGAGCTAATCTTAAATAAGACTGAAACTCTTACCTTTATCCAGTCATGGCTAAAGGAACAGGATTCACAGTGTACATCTAAGTTTACTTTCAGTGTTATTGGAAAATACATGTTCATGCTGTGAATAAGTGGGTCCAATTTCATTTATTTTGGCTTGCTGTCTATAAAACTCACTGAAGCCTTTTCTGTGAATGCCATCTCATTATTTTATGTTTCACTATAGACAATTTTGAGGTACTTTACATGAAAGATGCTTTATGGAAATAACTTGACTTGACTTTCGCGTGTAAAAGTAGGGAAAATCTTACCTTTCAACTGTCTTGGATTTTTTTCATTAAAATGTTATCACAGTGTCTTTTCAATGTTCTGATGCTCCCCATTATATGCTGTAAAGAAAAAAAAAAACAGGAAAACAGTGTCAAATTATAGATAAAAAGTTCACATTTCTTCTGTTATGTTTCTTTTGTAACAGCTGCTTTTTACTTTATTTCTACCCACTCTTTTCCAGATGGTGTTTATGCACAAAGTGTGTATGTAATACACAACTGTTGCAAAGGAATTAATAACTAATATTAGTGAGACATGTAAAGATGGATGAAATATTAATCAAAATTATATACAGTAAATTAGTTCTTTATAATTTTTCAAACTTAGCAGCTTTATTTCAAACAATATTTTAAACTTACTACCTTTGTCTATCATGCTTCTGTTGTGTTTTTTGGTTTTGGAGTATTTGCGGGGGAAGGGGATTGCCTTGTTTTACAAAAGAACTAGGAGCTAGTGGTTTTCAGCTATGCCTTCTGCTTCAGTACCTTCCAGTTAATCATTAATCCTTAAGCAGTGACTTGAACCTTGATTATTATTGCTTAAAAACTCACAAAGGATGTTAATGAAATCTAAGAAACAGCTAGGTTATCCCTGGAGATCATGGTTCCTGGAATAGATAGACAATAATGCAGTAATTCATATTTATGAATGAAAAAGAGTTAGGCAGTCTGCCTGCATGATTCCTAACAAGCAATGTCATCAAAAGCCTGTGAGAAAATATTTATTTCTGTGATACCTGCTGATTTAAATATTATGGGGGAGGGAAAAGAACAGTTATGAGTGATATCTGTGTATTAAAAACTTAGTAGGGAAGGGTACAGATGAACAAAGGTGAAACAGTCACATTTGTTAAACTGGTGTAAGAAAGAAAGGACTGTGCCTGTTTCTTCAGATACTTAAATTTGTCACCAACACCACAGCATTGATGAAATCTCTTTAGGCCAGTGACAGCTTTGTTTGCTCCCTGTTGCATGACATCTGCCCTTAAATTTTAAAAGCAATACACAGAAATTTAGCCTCGTAACTCCCACTACATTCAAAAGAAACTGCTTCTCAACTGAAACCCAGTTTTAAAAAAAAATACCTAGAAAATATTGTGTGTCTTTTGCAAGTGCTGCACATCAAAATTAAGAACAGATGGTTACTAAACCAAAAAATTTGTCTGTGAAACACATATTGTGTATTATCTGTCATAAAGTACAATTGAGAGAGCAAACATTATGCCTGCTTCATTTATAGGTCCAGACCATGGATAGCACAGGATAAAATGTCTACCTTGGATAACTGTAATTGTTGCCATTGAGAAATGACCTCCAGAATAGCAATATGGTGTATACTTTATTTCATATACCACAGAATAGTCACCTCATATATCTTTACTCTGTGTGCTGCTAAAAATACATCCATTACTTTCAGGTTTCTGTTCTTTCTCAGCACCAAACTAAACAATTCTCGGTCGCCTGTTTTAGTGTCAACATCATTGACAGTAGCAAGTTGAGGCTAGGAAAGAATGCACATACATACATACTCTTCTCCTTATACTGCAGACTTAATGATATGTGAAGATAGGAACAGACAACAAAAAGGAAAGAGTTACAAGTGGCTACAAACCATTCTGGAAAAACAGGAAGATCCTGGCATTGATGTGTACACATCAGCCTTTTCCTGGCTGGACAACTGCAACTAGTCCTGAGACTGGTTCAGTAGTGCTTAAGTCCCAAAGAATGCAGACAGATCTGGATCCATTTTCTTACCTCCAGGTGTTTACGCTACGTGTCCGGTGACAAGTCTCACCACTCTGGGCTCCATCACTTCTTGTTAGGAAAAGAGCCATACCCAGGTCATGACTTGGGACAGCTCAGAACCTGGGAGATGCTGTTTCTTTCCATTGATGATAGATTCAATAACCTGACTATTGCAAACTTACTTGCATCAGTAAGGTGGAATTAATCAGGGTACATCTTTAGACATTTGAATACAATTGAAAACCCAATCTTCCTAACTTGGGCTACAGTCACCTTCAGTGAGTCATAGAATCATAGAATCATAGAATGGTTTAGGTTGGAAAGGACCTTGAAGATCATTGAGTTCCAACCCCCTGCCAGAGGCAGGGACACCTCCCATTAGACCAGGTTGCCCAAGGCTACATCCAGCCTGGCCTTGAACACCTCCAGAGATGGGGCCTCAACAACTTCTCTGGGCAACCTGTTCCAGTGCCTTGCCACTCTTAAAGTGAAAAACTTCTTAATGTTTAATCTAAACCTGCCCTCTTCCAGTTTAAAGCCATTCCCCCTCGTCCTATCACTACATGCCCTAGTAAAAAGTCCTTCCCCAGCTCTCCTCTAGGCCGCCTTTAGGTACTGGAAGGCCGCAATAAGATCTCCCCAGAGCCTTCTCTTCTCCAGGCTGAACAGCCCCAACTCTCTCAGCCTCTCCTCATAGGAGAGGCGCTCCAGCCCTCGGATCATCCTCGTGGCTCTCCTCTGGACATGCTCCAGCAGGTCCATGTCTTTCTTATGTTGAGGACTCCAGAGCTGGATGCAGTACTCCCGGTGGGTATGTACCAAGTCATTGGTACATACTTATATCCAACATAAAATCAATGGGTTTTGCTTGCCACAAATGGTCAATGCTATCAAACTCTAAGTTTAAAAATCACCAGAAGTATAAAACCAAAAGATAAGCTTAGCTACTCTTAATATAATCATCTTTAGGAAGCCATTTGCAGTATACAGATGTGGTTTTGACAAATGGCAATGTAGCGTCCTATATTTTCCCTTGGTTTTTTTCTTCTGTCCAACCTCTTTTCTCCAGGGTGACTTGATTTTCCCATGAAAGCTTTTCCAAATAGCAGCACCACACTTGTATTTACCTTTGAAAAAAAGAAGAGAAAGAGAAAGGAAATGATGAACTTTCAAGTAATTTGATTTTCATTCCAAAAGTTCATACTTCCGACTGTAAGTGAATTGCATAGTTTCAGATTAAGTTGCATTTTTGTCACTTTGTGTTATGTTATTCTGGTCTGATGTAACATGATGTGATGAAAATAAACATGAATTAATCAGACATTTACATTTACCTTTCTCAATCTGACAGAGCTACTCTAACACTATATGAAGAGCAAACCTACAGAAGCATGAAAACTGAAGCCACTTGCTAGATTTTTTTTTAAATTCTGAACCATTATTTTAAAGTTTTATAAACTGAGTTTAAAATATTATTTTATCAAGCCAAAGCTGCTACTTGTTCATGCCTGTGCATATTTTCTCAGGAAAAGTAATGAAAAAATGGATTAATTGCATTCACTGTCACATAAATTTTGAAATCAGAAGAGGATTAACAGTAACATTTTCTGCTCTTAACGTTTTATAGTTGAAGGAAATAAAAGCAGGAGTTGTAGACTGAAATAAAGGCATTTGGTTCTTCTGCAATTAATACTTTAAAAAGATAATTGCATAGTCTCTCTTCCGAGAAGTGTTCGCATTAAATCACATAATAAACCAAGCATATACAGTGGTAAGTCTAATACTATAAAAATGATACGGTTCCTGAGAGAACTAGACGATTATGTTTGTCCACTCAAATGCAAATTAATCAATACTAATCACATTTGTGCCTACCTTTATGTTTCATTCAGCAATAAGAAGGTATCCATGGGACATATTCTGTTTGCAGGCTTTACACAAAGAAGGAAGCGGGAAGCTTCCTTCTGACAAAGTGAAAGGGAGACAAGCCACAGTCCAGAGCTATTACTTCCTCTGAACAGAATATGTTTGGCTTTAACTACCAGGGAAAGAGAGCGTATTGCTTTCCCATGCACTGCACTTCTCAGGATCAAGGAGACTTGCCTATTGCAATTCAAATTAACATATTTCTTTGATTGAAGGTAAGATACTAAAACAATCTTGTGGCTTTTCAATTAATTTTTTTTTAAACACTCCATGAACTATATGTACAACATATATATATGTATATCTCCAACCATAAATACACACATGTATATGTGTGTGTTTTTTCTCTGTGCTTTTAAATAAGTGTAGGCACAGCTGTAATACATTTCCCAACGCACTCACCGAAAGCAACTCAAAGGATGGCATTTACACACTATTTAAATAAATCACAACGTTCCCTAGTCAGTGAGCGAAAAGTCTGAGTACAATATGGATCTTGAAACAGCCAATTTCCTTGGAAAAAAATGCAGACCCAATGACAATACAGAGAGGCTGTCACTGGAATGAGAATGAACTAGAATGAATATGGTTGGTTTAGATATAGGCTGCACCTGTGTAATAAGCATCTTGCCATTCAGATATCTGTGGTTTCAGTACCTCTACTGGAGTGAATATCTCCAAAACTCCAAGCATGGAACTGAAGTCTTTTTTCTTTTCTCTCCAGAGAAAAGAATCATCCATAATTCTGCCTACTTGAACTGCATGCAGAAACAATTATAAACTGTTTAGTTTATATATGGGAAATATAGATCTGAAACTAAAATGTTCTAATCAAAACATTACATTCTAAGCAGGCAACAAATTAGTTTGATTAGTTATTGTACAAACTGTTGGCCTTAGAAGCCATCTGTAAATAAAGAAAATTGGAAAAATATTGGAGATTCTGAACAGTCATAATGCTAACTTGCTTTTGCAGTTCCTCACCATGTACTCCCAATGTGACATTGCAGAATCTGCACAGTAACAGTGCAATATGAATATGTAAATATGCCAAATATGCTTTAAGCTCCAGTCTGGCATGTTGATAAAACAGGAAGTTATTGCACGCTCTGAAACTGAGCATTAAGCTCTCCACATTTGCTAACATTAATCCAGACTACTCCATGTACTGCTGCTTGAAAGATGTTCAATTAAAACTCATTCCGCCTGGTATAAATTACCATTATTATGTTGTGAAAGGAAACCTGGAAATATCTGCTAACTTGTTATATGCACACTGCCCTTACTCTCACCTCACCTCCCAGACAGTGATTTCAGAAAATTGCCTTTAGTTATTTAAAATTCTGTCATGAGCTGCTTTAAGAAAAACAATGAAGAACTGAGTACATGCATAATTTTTTTGAGAACTTCTTACTTTAGGCTACTGAATAATAACTGCTGGCAATAGCTGTATTTTGAACATTTATTGTTATTTCCAGGGTGGAAAAGTTTACATACACATTCACACATACTTTATTAGACTGATATTCATTGTTACAGTCCATTGATTTGTCTTAAACTATACTAAGAATAATTGGATGTAAATGACTTTCAGGTCTCAAGTCACAGAAAAATAATTTGTTCAGGTATTGCTTTGATGAGATGTTATTATGCAATGTTGTAGTCATTCTCTCTCATAATTTAATAATACTTATTAATTTGAACTGCCTACATTAGCTATCCAAGCATAAGTTCTGTAATTCTTACACAAGAAAGGACACACGCAAATATCTAAAGTATAGCCTAATCACAAACAGAGCAGTTATTTGATTGCTAAATATGTCATATGAATCATATGGAAAGTGTTACTTTTATATTAGCACAGTTAAGGCTTATTTAAAAGCCTTAATTTTCAAAACCACTTGTAAATACAGATAAAACGGAGTAAGTGTCATTATATCTTATTTCCATATTTTTTTTCCTAAAAACTCTGAATATCCAAATTAGAAAGGTCCTTAAACACGTCTAACAGATATATAGGTAATTATACTAGCATACACTTGTACTTAATAGCAAGCATATGCCAGCCAACCTTTTCTAAAATATGGCTGACTCCTGGGAGTTTTGCATAGCTGAAGACAGAACATTAGAATGAACACAATTAAAAACTTGGCAGTGTTTTCAATGCCATCACTCCCCAAACTCCCAATGATAGCTATAAAATCAAGCAGATTTTGAAAAAAAAAAAAAATAAAAAATGAGGACAGCAGAGTCTTGTATGCTGGATGAGATCTTTCTTGTTTTTGAGTGGTATCTGACAGGGCTTGTGAGGCCTTCAGGGATCTCCATCATCTTTCTCTGTTCCCCGACAGTATTTGTGGATTTCCCAGTGTAGCTTGAGAAACGGGGAAAGCCTGAACAGAGGTTCTCTAGGCCCTAGAAACCTGGGTAACTGGCTAGTAAATTGCTCATGTACTCATGGGTTTTTTGAGACCTCAGTGGTGCTTCTGCAGGAGAGCTAATATCTCAGATCTCAGTGTGGTTTTGCAGTGAATCTCCTGATCATCTCTGCTTTGCCAGAAGATGCAGCCTAGGATCATGGTTTCTGCACTCAACTCGCTAATGTGAGGAGTCCCACTGAGCCAAACTATATCTGGTCTGTAGTAAACCCTCCAAAGACAGATAAATTGCAAGCATCCACTTCTTAATGCCAACCATTGCATCCTACAGATCCACTCCTTTTGTGCCACTATACTTTCTCATACAGCCATAGCTTAAAAGTTTCTAAGCATTTTAGGGCACTTAGAGTTGCAGGCAGGCATCTTGATAGTTATTATAATATTTATTTGTATATGTCCTTATAAGTAATATTTTTTAAAGAGATAAGCAATGCACTATATCTATTCTGTAATCACTTTTCAACTTGGCACAAATTTTGTTACAGTTTGGTAGTATGACTTCAGACTAATTGAAATATGACTCACTTAAAACATGAAATTACCAAACTGCATATTATGTAAATTATCATTTTAATGCAGAAGTTGATACATCTGGATTATAAATGAATGAGCTTACTGAATTTATTTCCCTAGCTGACTTCTATCACCTTGATGTGTTTAGTGCCATCCATGCTAATTGCAAAACTTACTCTGTCCGGAAAAGCTGACTGATACAAGTTCTTAAAAATTACACCTCTAAAGACAAAAAGACCCACTTATCCAGTAGCCCTCTGGTTCTTCCCATCAGACACAGTACTTCTCTTAATTTACATTTTAATTACTTCAAAATCGTTTAGCCATTTGCAAATATCGTATTAGATGACTAAGAGAGAAAAGTAGGAGAAATTACATCAAATTTTACAAATAACTAAGTTAGCAGACAGAAGATCTAGCTTTACAGATCTGGGTCTTGTCAACTGGCATTACCCAGTTCACAAGATGTTTGGAACATAAAAGAACAACTGCACTGCAGTTATTTTCTTTACTTCAATAAAAGTACTCATACATCACCTAACAGTCAGACAGAGGAGCTAGGTCATGAAAAATATTAATGGCTGGATCATTTCTGAGTATGATTCAATCACAAAAGAGGAAAAGAAAACCACATAAGCAAAATCTTTCTTTGTAAATACAAAAAAAATGTCATTAGGCCATTAATCACCAGGTAGCAATACTCTCTATATATTGCTCTTTATTCCATTACTCAAACTTCCCTTTTTTAATGCAGGATTGCATCCATTAATCTTAACCAATTAAGATAGTGTCAGACAAATATGCTCGGTATATGCCAGATCCCTTCTAACTTAATTACTGTGAGTATCATTTTGAAATGTGTCTAAGTTGCTTAGGAACCATTTGAATCATGGCCTGTACTTTTAAGATTTGGCAAATTTCATCCTTTTGGATAAACTCATTTCTAAAATGAAGGAGGGAAAGTCTGGACTCTTTCATACAAAAAAAATGCACGGGCATCACAAAAGACTGCATTATGATCATCTGTTACTAGCAAAGAAGAACAGAATTGGAAATCAATGGAACAAAACAAATCCATAGAGAAAGATGCCTAAATAAGGGCTAAAATAATGACAAGATTCAAATCCTTAATCTCTTTTGGTTCCTTCAAAGAGATACAAAAGAAAAGCAAAATATTGGAGATAACCAAAGTGGAAAGGAAAACTCTGCAACTGTGACTACCATTCTCACCATCTCCTGCAAAATCAGGCTGTCGTCTGGCAGCACTGATCTAGCTCATAGGTGCACTGAGCAGACCCAGCCATAGATGGGTACACAGCTGGTATCGCCACCTCCAGTAGTGGATTCTACCTGGAGGTGATACTTATGTTTAGCTACTTTTTCCTCAAGTTTCTTTTTAATTCTCTCCTTATTACATCCCCTTTTTTCCTTCCTTTTTTTTTTTTTATTCTTTAGTTTAATAAGTAGTTCTCAAAGTGTGCACAAAATCCTACCATGTGTATATCCACTTAATGAAATGAGATTTTTTCAGCAACTGTTAGGTGTTAACCCCCCCCTTCTCTTTCTGCTTAGTCAGCTGACCACATCTGCTGCATTATTTTGTATAGATAGTAATTTTAACATCTTGATTATGACAGAATTAAAAAGACTTCTAAATAGGAAAACTCTATCTCATCTAGGGTGTTGGAAGCTTTAAGCATCATTAAGCTAGCACCTTGTGCACAGTGGAAGAAAGAGAAGTACTTGCCACTGTTACCAAGGACCAGCATCAGTAATACAAACCCTATAGGGTTGGTAGAAGGTAGCTGACAGGAAATCTCATGCCCTTGGCTTTTTTGAAAAGGATGGCAAGTACATGAGGGTCTGTTCATTGTATATTTACTCACATAGTGTATAAATTTTATATTTGAATAACATCTAATTGGATTCTTTGGTTCAAGATATTGGAGCATGCATTACAGAACTGAAAGAGAAGAACTAACCAAAATCCCATGTGTAAAAGGTAGAACAAAACATGAAAATGGTACCCATGACGACTTTGTACCCAAATCATAGAATATAGAATCGAATCATAGAATCATTATGGCTGGAAAAGACCTTTAAGATCATCTAGTCTAACTGCTACCTAACTCTACCAGGGCCACTTCTAAACTATGTCCCTGCTGAGAGCTTTCTCTAGTGAACTACCATCATGAAAAACTGCCCAGTTCATGTAGTTTAAACCAAATCACAAAGTGATTCATTGATTTATTAATTATGTTACTAACCACCAATGAATGAATTATACGTCAGGATCAATATCAATATCGCAGAAGATAAACCATGATACTAGCCACTTACAAAGTTTAACAAAGAGCTGAAAGTTCTAATCCCTCTCCCCACTCACACATAGAGTTATAGGCACAGGTCTGCAAATGACCAGGTGAGCTACCAGTTCATCCCCTCATCTGTGAGTGACTGTTTTGTGTTTGTATACTCCTGTGGGAGATGTAGGTGTTTTGGCTTCATGTGTACCCCCTCACACATCCTATAATCCAGTAATTCACACACCAGTGAGAAAGCACCACCCAAGTGTATTCACCCCCCACCATCATTAAGCCATTTGTTGTCAGGCCTTTTTTACTGAGATTCAGAAAGAACCCTGCACCATCTGTCTCTCACCTCACCCCCCATTCTAACCCAGTGAAAACCAACAATTTAGCCTGGGAGCATGAAAGCTGAATTGTACCTTTATTAGTCTAGCGTCAGAGAGAAAAAAATAGGGATGACAAAAAATTTTAAACTCTCCTAGAAAAAGTCTTGGAAATACCTCTTTGTATTTCTACACCAGTTTCAGGAGCAAGTAGGTTATGATAAACAGGTGTGGTAGGTTAACCCTGGCCAGCAGCCAAAAAACACCCTGCCTCTTGCTCACTCCCCTCTTCCATGAAATGGGGAGAAAAGAGATGGAAGAAGAGAAGACTTGTGGATTGAGATAAAGACAGTTTAACAGGGAATGCAGAAGCTGTGCACACAAGCAAAGCACAAAAATCATTCACTGCAGATGTCCAGCCCCTTCCCGGGAAGCAGGGCCTCAGCATGTATAACCAACTGTTGCTTGGGAAGATAAATGCCATAACCATGAAAGTGCCCCATTCCTCCTCCTTTCATTGAGCTTGTATTGCTGAGCACAACATCAATACGGTATGGAATATCCCTTTGGTCAGCTGGGGTCAGCTGTCCGGGCTACCTCCCATCCCAACCCCTTGCCCACCCACAGGCTGGTCTCTTGTGGCAGGGGGGAAAGAGAAAAGTCCATGATGCTGTGTAAGCACTGTTCAGCAATAGCCAAAATACTGGTGTGTTTTCAACACTGTTTTAGCCACAAACATAAAGCACAGCACCGTATGGGCTGCTATGAAGAAAGTAAACTCCATCCCAACCAGAGCCAGTACAACAACTGAGCACAGAAACTTTTCTGATACACTCATTTATTGCTGGATATCATGATCAAAGCAAATTGCAAGTATTTTTAATGCTGAATCTGGAAAAGGATCAAACCTAATTATACTTTACTAAAAGATTATTTACTTCCATGAATTTGGTGAAAAATATACGATATGTACAAAAAAAAAAAAAAAAAAAAAGGAAAGAAACCTGTAGCAGAAAAAAACAAACAGGTTCAGCCTAGGCTCCACAGTATTACAGCACTGCATAAACCCAGAATTGCTCATGTGGGGACAAGCCAGGCCTAACAGGAGTAGTTTTACTAAAACTAGACAAACCCATAACACTGATGTGTGCGAAAAATTAAGTGAAAACTAATGTCCTTCAGGGACACTTAGAAAGCAGAAAGACTGTTTATCATTCCACAAGAAGCACTTTCAGAGAGTGGAACTATAACATTATGTAAAATAGTAATGCTATGAACAGAACTGCAGGGTGCAATGGAGGAGACAAAGCTTCTTTCAATTTTTCCTGGGTGCAAGCTTGTTGGGGTCATTAATGAAGTTTCCTGGCATGTGCCAGAGGTACAATTGTATTTGTAGTTTTGTCCCTGGCTAACATTAGGAAAGCAAGACCTGTCTTCTCTCTTCTTTCTGTCACTGATATTACACATGGCCATGGTAAATTAATTGTTCGGTAAAAATGCAACAGCTGGTTATGTAATTTTCTGTCAATATGCCAGTAGGAAAGTAGAGAAGGAAACTGAAGATACAACAAGCACTTCTAGAAGCAATGATGATGAAAAGAAATCAAAAGGATAACCACTTTACACAGTCATATAAGTGAGAAATAGGACACTGCAAAGTCACAAGTAGAGTAAAAATATTTTAAACTTTGATAATCTTAAAAAGCAGAAGCAGAAAAAGTGTCTTCCAAATGAGCATTATCACTGCCTCCCTCCGTATTTGTTTTTAATGGCTTTCCGTATACAGAAACTAAAATGTCTATTCTCTCCTGCCAATCTGTTAATCAAATGCAAAATCATTACCCCAATAAAGAGCAGACCAACAAAGGAGCCTCATATTATAAAAAGGAAATTTCATAGATTAATTTAAAATGGGATAAACTACCATTTCTGGAAGTAAACATTCATCTAGGAACTAAAATGCAATGTACACATGAGAAAGAAGCCATACCCAGATCACAAAATGCCATGTAGATAAGGTATAAAAGCATGTTAGCAGCGGTGGAATACATCTTCTGAAAACTAATGAGGCATTGGAATGTCTGCCAGAAAGAGGTACGAGTATGTTGCACTCAACTGGACAAGGCTTAATAGAGATGGGATCTGAGCCAAGGATCAGGAGTCAATACTAGACTATCAGAAAAAAGAGAACGAGACAGGGAACAATGAAAACACAATTGACACTGACAACGATGTTGATAAACACACATCAAAGGACACTGGAGGAGACTGTGTCTCAGTTATGGCATTATAAATTACAAGCTCCTATGAAGCGACTTCTGTGCTTGTAGAAGCATAATCAAGATCAGAACGTAGCTTAGGGCAAGTATGCTCAGATTTGAAAAGGTGAAAACATCTTATCATACAACCAAAATTACTTGGACTCCCACATCACAGAAGCAAATGATTATAAGGAATTAAATTACTGTTTTCCAATAATTTATAGATTTAGACTAACTACATTATCTTACTTTAAATAAAATGTAGGTTGGGGCACATCCTTGTATCCTTCCTACAGAATAAAGACCAAGGACAAATATTATTCCCTGCTCTGTCTGGAAACTGTTTCCTTTAAGTGAGTGACCACCGATCCTACAGTCTTTCTTCCTTCTGACTAAATCCAGGTGAAGGGGTTTTGTCAGGCCCTCTTTGCATGCTGAAGAACAACCAACAGTAATAAGCTATTCTGAGAAAGTAATTTAATATGAAATTCTGGAATAAAATAGCCTGCTTGTAAACTATTGAAACTGCAAAACTCACATACACCAGTTCCATGCCTAGCTTTTTTTCTTTTTTTTTCCCTTCTTTTTTTACTTAACAATGTATCAGGAATACAAAATCAGAAACATGGATAAACACTATTAATATTACATCTCTGTCATTACTTATTCATCTAAAAGTTTATATCTGTTTTTATTCCAGTTAAATGTCATCTTTTTTCACTTTAAATCTAAGTCTCTAGAGGACAGCAAACTTTAAACCTCCAACCAGTAGACCACTAGGGAGGGACAAAATAAATGCTAAGAGAACTTGTCTTCCTTACAGTTGAAAGCTGCTTGTTCTCCCAAAACAAAACACTGAAGACTTTAAAGGCCTTACAGAAAAGCCCTTAACATCAAGGTAGATACAGAAGTGCATTGCAAAAGCTTTTATATTCTCAGTTGATTTTTAACCCACTTCAGTGATAGTCCAGAAGCAAGATGAACGAAAACTGTTCTAGTATTAATTTATTTTATATGTCTACCCACTTTTTGTAGAATATAGAACATTCTTTGAGATCTGACTTTTTTTTTTTTTTAATTTTTAAACCGCAGTTTCTTGAAAGGTGGAAGGTTTTTTTATAATATCTGTAGTTCTTTTTGCCACTCCAACACAATTAAAGAAAAATTTCTTAAGTAATAATGTAAATGAAAAGTAATAGAATGCACAAAGTTGTCATGATATTTACCTGTGCAATGCATTGAATACAGTCCATTATAACATTTTTATTTCTTCCTCCTCTAGAATTAACTTTATTTTTACTTCCTTTTTAAAAGGACCTACAGCATTTCTTACATTTGCTCAGTTGTATTAGAGAAACTAATAGCTTCCCTGGAGAAAGGGAGAGAAAGGAAAAAGGGAAGAGTCTATCAGTGTCAGAGATGGAGTGATACACTTCACACATAGAGAGAAACAGAGACATATTTATTGATATAAACTAGGGATTTAACAAAGTTTGGTAATAAATGTGACAGTGGTTTAACAAGATTTGATGGCAAGGTACACTTGGTTATTTACTGCATATAGGACAGAGTCAGACAAAACTGACAGGGAAACCCTCCTGTTGAGGTTCAGAAAGGACTCCCTTGCTTTCTAAACTTCTCAGAGGGGAGTCTAGGTGCAGCTGGATCCAGTCCTAGCTTCAGACTTGGTCAACGGTTTATGTCTAAAGAATTATATATGCACAATCAATTCTTTATATCACTTAGCTAAGATTTAAAACTTTAGTATGTTATAAACCACTTACTGAGGATCTGTTGCAGCAAGGAATCTCTAAATCTTGAGAAGTAACCTTGAGAGCCGTCCCTTCTCAAAAGGAGATCCTGGTGTGCGTCCTGCTGCTGTTTAGGAGAACTCAAAGGGGTCTTGGGCTGTTCACTAGTTATGGGGGTAAGATGATTGACTTATAGTCATATTTGCATATCGACAACAGTACCATTACTGTGATTAGGTGTGTGAATTTCTCAAGTTAGCCCTTGGCTATTGCGTTGTTATCTGTCTCCCTGAAACCACATTGAGCTCAATACAGACATCATGACTAGATGCTCCCATGATTACCACCATGGGTGGTTATTGCTTGGGCATGGTTATGGGAGATAAAGATCAGGTTGGGAGTAGGGGAGAGCACACCATCACACACACACACAAACACACACAAAAAAAAAGAAGCTTCCTTGATGAACCATAAAGAAAATCTTGCTTCACTTTTACCAGTATCCCCTAATACCCATGTTTGTATTTTCTTCTTGCTCTTCTCTCATCACAGCAGATTAGTATGATACAACTTCAGGGCGTTAAAAGTGGTATGTAAAAGATCCTGAAAAAGAAACTCAAGTGAGTGATACAAGTGGGTTTTTTTTATTAGGTTTGTCACTTACATTTTTTCCCCAAAATATTTCCTTAGTTGCCTAAAATTTTGATCATCCTCTTTCCCAAAATATCCATCTAGTTGGCTGAGCATTGGTCCTATGTGAGAACGTTTGGTACTCAAAAGTTGGATGTCATTGTGCATAAGATCCCTGAACAGCCCACTGGGCTATGCATGCCTTATCTCTGTGACTGCCTGCTTTTTCCTTGTACCAACCTCCCCTTTACTTACTCGCACAGGCTGGGACTGAGAATTTGCTTTCTCTACCTACACTATATCTTTTGTAATATTTTGCTGAGAAGAAGGGGTGTACATTCATGATTTTATTTTGAAAATGCTTTGGGAGTCCATGGCTCCACCTTTTTCATAAGTATCTAGCAAGTGGAGTGTTTATCAAGAACAGGGGAGTTGTAGCTTCCTTTCGAACTGTGATGGAAGGAAGCTCAAAACCACACTACCAGGGGAGTGAGCCTACATTCGGTATCCTTGGCTGGAGTGGACCAGTGTGCAGGAAGAAATCTAAAATTAATGACGCCAAAATCAAAACAAGCAGAAGGGACACTGCTTTGTGTACCTTTAAGGGCAGAAAACTCACTGCAGGACTAAGACACCTTGGTCCTTATTTCCACTCCCTTGGCATTATTTCAGATTCTCTATAAGAGAGTAATGGACTGAAAATAAAAGGAAATGCTAGAAAACTTGCTCTTTGCATTCAACTTGCTGAGAGGCAGAAAAGACCAGTCTGTCTCATCAAGTTTCCTACTGGAAAAAAGTTCTTTCCCATTCTGCCTCCAGGCCTTCCCAGATGATAATACAGTATTGTCCAGTGAAACCCTTTCTGAAGCAATATTTTTTCTTTAGTCTATAACATTGAACTCTGAAAAGTGGGGACAGAATTTTGGAGATTCTA
The DNA here is from genome assembly GCF_000708025.1 of Charadrius vociferus. Classification (NCBI taxonomy): domain Eukaryota; kingdom Metazoa; phylum Chordata; class Aves; order Charadriiformes; family Charadriidae; genus Charadrius; species Charadrius vociferus. Next base: position 693,562 of record NW_009646849.1, on the reverse strand, counting down.
GCGCTTAAGCTTCCTAGGAGATCTGGTCAGGACTAGGTTGTCAAGAAAAAAGCAGACATTCGTGAACCTGTAATAAAGCTGCTGTGAAAAATAAACTACTCTTACAAGCTTGGTATCTATTTATGGTGCACTGTGTTTAATTGATCTAAGCATCTCCCCATCAATTTAATTACAATATAGTGATTAACTTTGTTGACATAATATGTTATAGTAACTCTAGAGACATTTTCTGGAAGGGAAAGTGAATTTAAAGCGAGTACAATCCAGTTACAACACTTTAAATACTTTCACATGCAGAATCTAAAAGCACACGAAGGTGAGTACCTTCATTTGTACTGGTAATGTAGCCAAGTTTTCAAAGAAACAAGGGTATTCTGTAAGCAAGACGACTTGTGCACATAAATGAAAGCATACAGATCTCAATATTTTTTTTCAAACCTTCCCAATATTATATTAATAGTTGCAACGAATTTTATCAGCATGTGTTTCCGTACTCAGTGAGTCACAATTATTGGTAGCATATAAGAAAATGGGTAAGGAGTTGAGATGACATACAAATAACATACAATTTGTGATTCCCAAGAAGGACTTTAATGGATAATTAAGTTAAACATCAGTGAAGAACTGAATATACGTCTAATTTTTCTCTTTATTTTTTCTATGTTTCATTGGTTTAGTAAAAGATTTTTTCCTGACTCATTATCCTAAAATTTGACTTTAAAGGGTAATACTCAGCTTACCCTGTATTAAAACTGAATGCTGTCAACAAATTGTCTTCGTCAAGTAGTGTCTGAATAACTATGTAAAAAATCTCAGCTACCTCTTTGAGGAGTACTGCATCTAAATTATTTAACATAGCCCTAATCCTTGAAACTATAAAGAGATATGAGAAAGAAAAAACTTAGGCTGGTTCATAAACAAGCTAAGGGCAATTTTATTACATTCCCAAAGGCATAATATGGCATTGATGAACCTTAAACATGCTAGCAAAGAGTAAAATCCTCCCTATCATTTAGACCACTCTTACAGGAATGTGTTAGTTTCTTTGAACTGAAAAAACCTTTCTGCTATTCTGACACTGCATAGGTATGTCAAGGACATTGAAGAATCATCAAGTACCATAAATAACAATTTTGCAGTTCAGAAGTGTGTTCCAAAATCCATCAACACAGGAAAAATGTTGAAAGATATTTCTCCAATATATACAAAATAATTTCAAAAATATACCCAGGAATTACTTAATTAAATACAGACTAAGCACATATCAGGAAGAGTAATCAAATGTTAGGTACATATATTTCTATGTCATTCATAGAGGTTATTCAGATCATTCCCTTAGGACACACCTGGTTATATGAACTCCAAGTATTCCTTTGAAGGAGGAGAGAGAAGTAGCTTCCACTAGTGTTGCTAATGATAATCACTGGCAGCAATTACCCTTCATATAAAAAAAAAGTTCCTACTGTATTATTCAAGAAAAAGTTACTATTGTGTTACATGTCTTTTTTTTTTTTTTTTTTTTACCACAGAAATCATTGATAAAATAAAAATGACAATGGCCTTTTTCCATATGTCTTAACAATAATGATCTGTGAACACAAATACTTTTCTCATTGCTTAATTCCATACCTGGCCCTAATTTTGCAGCTGTAATATGCACAAATGCTTTCATTTATTGTCTTCTGCTGGTTTTCTCCATGTTTGCAGTGCTCCTTTGCTATGTCACAGAAGGAAAACTATACCTTATAATACATTAATGTCATTCTGCCATTACATTATTGACTGCTAAATAAATATAAGAGCAGAGCAGCTGTTTTCCTCTTATATATGCAATTCAATAGGATCAGTGCATATCTACATTCAGCCAACTTAAAACCTTGCATACATACACCAATAATGAATGAAAATGATGAGTAAACTTAGCTTTACATATAAGTGTGTCCTCATAAGACTAACTTCTGTACTGAAGTAGGATGCAGTAAAAAAGAATAAATTAACTATTAAGCTAGAATAGAATAGAATAGAATAGAACAGAACAGAACAGGGCAGAGCAGAACAGACTATTTCAGTTGCAAGGTATCTACAACGATCACATAGTCCAGCTGCCTGACCAATAAAGATACACCATAATACATAGCTTATGCAAATGCATTTTGATTTACTTTGAAGTTAGTTCTTTACAGGAAAATAGCCCCAAACGTGTAATTTTAGATATCACTCAACTGGTATTTCATGACCTAGAAATATTATTAAGTGCTACTACAAACTATTTACTTCAGTGGCTGAAACATTTTATACCTAAGAAATATGATCAATACATTCATGATGTATATGGGGTCTAATCCCCAGTATACTTACTTCTGTACTTCTTTAGGGAGAAAAATGGCAAATGCAGTCTCATTGAAAGCAATACTGATTGTACTCAGATGTTTCACAGAAGAAGAAAATTTTTATATTTTTTGGAATGAAATGAATTGATGTTAGGTCTTAGAATGACCCTTCATTTTGACTTTTTGTTGATATATACTATAATATGACAAATGTCAAATTCAAGTGAAATATTAGGTGTTCAAGATATTTTTAATTTAATTTTAATTTTCTGGAAAATTATGAAATTTTCAAGGTTCATTTAAAAAAAAATTAAATACCAAATGTCAAATCGCCTGTTTGTCCTGGCTCGAGGTTGAAGGTAAAACAGGACCAATTTTCTTTTCGGTAACTTTACTTTTTAGCTAGGCCTCTTTTAACTACCGAAATTAGCAGCCTATTGTGCAGACACTATTCACTCTCAGAGTGGTAAGACATATGTTTATAGTTGATGCCAAGGAACGATACGCAGAGAGGCTCTTGCTTATACTTACTGCTATAACACCCAAGGGCAGATAACTTTGTTATTTGCCCCGTTGGAGGGTCGGAAGCAGAAAAGCGTAGAGGGGTCCCACATGTGGGGAGGAGTGGACAGGACAGGTGACCCAAAACTGACCAACAGGGTATTCCATCACATCTGCCTCATGCTCAGTATAAAACGTGCGTGAACAAAGGGTCAGCTCTCTTTCTTCAATGGCCGGTGCCCAAGGCGGACTCTGTCTGTTCATCTGCCTTTGATCCTGATCCTGAATCCAGATCTGGAATCCAGTCCCCGTCCATCACTGTGTCCAGTCTGGGACTTTCCCAGTGCCAACCAGTGACGTGATTGTGATCTTGGGAGCTTGATACGATTTTGTATATATTTCATTATTTTATTTTTATTTTGTTAATAATATTTCATTAAAATATTTTAGTTCCTTCTAAACTCATGTATCTCTCTCTCCTGCCTCTCTACTTAGAAGAGGAGTGTGGGGGAAGCATCTGCCAGTCGCCCAGTGGCCATTTCAGCCCAAACCACAACACTGTTAAATGGAACTTCCACTCTAACTTTCTATGATAAGTTGAAAGGAAAAATAGCAGCAAACACTGAAGAACTATTTACAGAATTGCAGGGATAGGTACAAAGGAAGAATACTGTCACCAGGAATATCTGTGAACAGGTGGCCTAAAATTCCATAGATATAAAATTTTAATTGCACCTGAAAGTTATCAATAGTGTATTTATTTTAGTGAAGAAAAATGTATGTTCAAATGCATAATTCATTCATTTAATTGCCTATATTTCCCTTTAGACATATATTTATTTAGAGTATTTCCACTGTCTCAGGGAATATATCACTGATCCTATGCTTATTGCCTTCTAGTATGATACCCTGTTTTTGGCATAGTCTCCTGAGGGGACAAGAAAGATGGCTTTGATGTCAGCTTCAGTGATTCCACAGTATCAAAGGCAAGCAAAATTAATGATAACAGTGAAAGAAACTGAAAAACACAGTCCTAGAGACCTGAATTTCACATTCTCTAAGCACATGCCTTACAGGATCGCCTCTCTGTATATCACTGCTAGTTAAAAAATAACTTGATAGTTTATTTCTTTTATGTAGCAAGAAATATAATCTCTTATGCCGGCTGTGTTGCTAATGGGTATCCTTTGAGCAACTGAGAACCTAACGGGAGATATTCACAGGGCAGATTTACAATTTAACTAGATGAAATGCTCAGAAGAAGAGTGCTTACTTGGATTTAAAGAATTTCAAAAAAATTACCTGGTAAGTTAACATCATCTTTTTAAGTTGCAAAACTGTTGAATATTTTGCCCCAAAATTCAACTAAATGGAGTAGAAGAGTTTCAAAGGAAGAAAACATTTTGGATTTCCTTTTTAATATAAGCATAAAATGGTTTCACAGATAACAACATAATAAACCCCCCAAAGAAAACAAACAAAACAAACAAACAAACAAAACCTCAAAACCTAAACTAAACTATAACCAAATGAACCAAGTGAACTAAATGGTTTAAAAAAAAATAATAATCCACCAATTAAAAAAAAAAAACAAAAACAAAAACCAGTAAGTTGTTTGTATAAAAGGATGAGTGAAGACTTAATTTCAAACACTTTCAAATGTTCTGGAAAGTTTCAATCAATATTGTTACTGATGGGAAAAAATAACAACCATGTTAGATGTTGTAAAAACTATGGTAGTTAACCCTAGGAAAGCTAAAAACCATGAAGTTCCATATCTGTTGGAGTTCTCTAATATGAACAAGAAGATTTTTTTTCTTGTGGCAGATAGTTTAACGTGTGATACCCTGTTTGAAAGCAAGTTACTTAAAAAAACCCTGTAGTTTAGAATATATAGCATATATGAGCACAGCTCAAAACAAAGCAGTAGTTTAAAACATGACCAAAATCTGAAACTTAACCATAGTGCTTAGATGCCTGTCCAGATTCCTGACCTCCACAGTCAAACAAATTCTGGGTACAATTTTCAGCCCACACTGAAATTTTATACACCTGTGATGTAGTTCTTCTTGGTCTTTGCTTGCAGCAAAAGCTATTAAGAAGAGTTCATTTCAGTTGCTAGTTACCAACAGTTGCCAGTGCTTTAATTGTTTGACATGCAGACATATGGGATAATGGTATTTCTAATTTAATGTCTTTTTGCCTGCTTTGTGAAAGAACTCTCCAAGTCTTGCTGAATACATTAGTATTGAGCCAGCATGTTTGGCATTTATCTTGCTTGATGATGAACAACAGGGAAGAGCGCTCTGGTATTTTGATGAAATCCTACAAAGTGAAATTTGAATAGAAAATAATGCAGTTGCAGAGCTTTCAAAAAGAAGTAAACAAAATATGAAGAAAGACTTGGAAATTGCCTTTGAAAGTCTTTGAAGAAGAGTATTATTGTTGTCTTGAAAAGTCTGAGGAAGAAGACAGAAGCTTTTATAATCTCATTTAATTATAAATTCATCAATACAGTGGTGTAGAATGGTGCCTGTAATCTCTTAATTCATTTAACTGAGAATCCCACCCACTACAAAACACTAAAAAAAATCTAGACATGCTAACAGCACTATGACAACAAATGGTGGAAGATATAAACTTTTAGTTCCTATAGAGATGTAGACACAGTGCTACTGTTTCACAGCAAAAATGAGTTGTCAGATATGCAGTTCATAGAAAGACAGAATCACAGAATAACTCATGTTGTAAAGTACCTCCAGAGGTCACCCAGTCCAACCCCCTCCTGCATTTCAAAGCAGGCCTAATCTGATCAGAAGGCTCAGAAATGTGTCCAGTTATGTCTTGAACGCCTCCAAGGATAGAAATCCCACTGCATGTCTCAGCGCGTGTTTCAGTGTTTCTCCCCCACCATGGTACAATAGAAAAATACCTGTGTTTAATCTGGATTTACCATGTTCAAGCCGTTGTTCAAGCATGTTGTGGCCGTTGTCTCATGTTCGTTCACTGTGCTCTTTTAAAAAGAATCTGACTCCATCCACTCTGTGTCCTCTGATCAGGCAGTTACAGGCAGTAGTAAGATTCCCCTTTCACCTTCTCTTCTTCTGTGGAACAGAGAATTTCTCTCAGCCACTCTGCACACGTCCTGTTCTCCCGCCCCCAGCCATCCTGGTGGGCCTCTGCGGGACTTGCTCCAATACATCAACACTTTTCCTGTGTCGGCGAGCTCTAAACTGTATACAACACTCCAGATTTGGTCTCACAAGTGCCAAATAAAGGAGAAGGATCATTTCTCTGGACTTGCTGCCTGCAAGGTTTGTTAAAACAGCCCAGGATGTGACTGGTGACCTCTGTTGCAAGGGCACACTGCTGTTAGCAGGTGCTAGAAAATAAGACAATCGACTCACAGAATGGAAAATTTAGGGGGCAATTTTTTATATCTTCTACACAAAAAGCTTACTTGTAAGTTATTATTCCTCCTCATGAAAGCCTGTGTAATAGAACCTTTACAATTAAACAACAATTAATTGAACAATATCTAATTACTAAGAATATATGATGGTCATTCTTCCTCCTACAGATGTCAAGCCAACCCTCAGCATGCTGGCATCATAAATGAAGTCTAAGGATTTAATAGGGATTACAAGACCATATTACATTGAGGGTGACAGGGTCCCACTGAAAGAAGTAAATGGAAACCTTTTCCCATAATCTTAGGTCTATGTGGTATGTTTGGGGTTTTTTTTTGTTTGTTTTATCTTGTTTGCTCTATCCTCAGTTAAGGCCTAAAGTCTTCATGGGATTTTGAAAGCATCGTCAGTCCCAGGTCAAATATTAAGCCATGTCTTGCTAAAAACTTAGTAAGATAGAACAAAATTTGGGTTTATGATTCAAGGCCTCACAACTAAAATGCAAATAAAGGGTGAAAATGGACAGAAAAGACATAACATGCAAGAAAGGTCTAATATTAATTAGAATAACATTTTTTTCTCTGATGGACTTTAAAAGTAAAGACACAGTTTATATATGAAGTAAAAGGAATGCAGATCCAACTGCAATAAGTGAACAGGAGTCACTTGATCAGACCTAGGATTGGAAAATCCTATTTGCAGCAGGATACAAATAGGAAAGACTGCATTTGTCATGGTCAAGGAAAAAGGTGTTAGAATGTAAGAGAATATTTCGGAGAAATATGTGGGTGGTTAGGGAGGGCCGTACCTTTGTGATCATATGAGAAAAGCCTTAGACACTGTTGGTTGAAACTGATGTCTTAGGTGAAGAGCATGCTTGTTAGACTGTATTGAGTTGTTTGAAAAAATGGTTGGAAAAAAGTAGGTAGTATGTGGGGTATGGAGAAGTAATAAGAGTTTTCCTATATTCATAGTGAGCACTATCTGTCAGGTAGGTATTCTGGAGATGTCACAAAACAGGCTGGAGTTTTCATGCAGAGACAAGAAAGGTTAGGGACGTTGACATAGACCAGTGAAATGACATATGATTCTTTAGTACAACATATATCTTCTGTTTCACTGTTTACTGATGTTAGTCACTTGACCTTGTCACTCAAGGCAAAAAAACCTCCCACAGTGCACATAAATTTTCACAATAAAGAAACGGTATAAACACTTTAAAACAATATTTTTGTATAACGTCCTTATGATTTCTATGATTTCTGACCCTACTGCTCTAATGCAGTTATTGCTAAAATTTAATAGTCCTAATGCAGTATTATATCAAGTGGCTGTAGCAGGAGGAAAAGCCAAAAAATAACAAGAAGCAAACTTTGCACAGTGAGAAATTATCCCATGTGGCCAGCTCCTTACCTAGTCATTTAAACTTCATCTTTTGTGTCTTTTGAAACAAGAACCATTCATATTGTTCTGTGATGACTTCTTTAATTTGTTCAACAGAGAACAACATGCTCTACTAGCTGCCATGGCCATTAGGAAGCAAAACTGAAAAAAGCAGGAAACGATGTGTGGAATGCTGAAAAGGAATTGAAGGCTTTATTACAACAACAAAAAAAAAAGTAATTAATTAACAAACTAACATAATGATAGAATGAGCAAAATATAATTGTTGATTAATACAAAGAAAATTTTCCTTTTTTTTGTCCCAGACATGATTGAGTGTCTGGCTAACGAGGAGATATAGTCTCTCACGTGTTTTCAATTGACAGATTGTTTGTAGAAGAGATTTGGGTTTGATTCTATATCTTCATTTTGGTAAAATTCACATTTTCTCTGTGTGCATTTAACAGTGTGAGGAATTAAATACCATTTGGTTTTTTTCTCCTTTACTAAAATCAGTGCAGATCCTCTTCAAGGTTTTCTTTGGAGCACATTCTCTTTGGAGTAGGATGCTGAATTACATCACTTCTCTTCTATAAGAAGTCTAAGTCTCTGACTGAAGTACTAAACGTTTTTCCTAGGGAGGAATATAGATTATCTTGACATTTGCCTATATTATGCTCTCCTACAGATGAATGAACTATTATAACGTCTTCCACCTAGTAAATGACAAGCTGACATTTTCTTTCAGACAAGTACAAACACTTATCCTCTAATAACTCCTTAGGTATAGAACCCTTTGTTTTAAAAATCTTATTGTTTCGTGTAGTTAATACCTTACACATTTCATTTAATAAGAAATAAATTTTGAGAATTGCCTGACTTGGAACTAGCAAGAGTAAAAGAAGAAGATCCACTAAAGCTTTTGCTCATTCAAATGCTGATAAAGAAGTAGGCAAGGCAGCAAGTAGAAATAAATTCTTTGTTTATTTAAAATGTTGAGACTGACTCCTAAAAGAGTGAGAGGTATTCCTGCACATCCAGAGGAAGTTTTAACATCGTGATTTTGCTTTTTCTTTCTCCTTTAAAATATTACTTGTATTTTTAGTTTCCAGCCCAAGGATTTGTCAAAGCTCTGTCTATGTTAAATAAGCAGGTGGCAAAGAAGCTTGCTTAAACCTTTGATTCCATTCTTAAATCACACACACAGTTTGCTTCCAAATGTTGCAGAATGGGAGGCACATGCTATTACCGGCCACTGTTCACAGTTTCTACAATATCTGGGCACAGTAGAGTTAAACAAAGATGAAGATATAACATTAATTCTGACTGGGCTAACTTGGTGTCTAAAGGTCAAAACCTTAGGTCTTTTGAAAAGTCGTTATATTTCAGCAGCTGCTATTACTGGGCTTCTGGAGCAGAACATTAAAAATCCATTTCCACTAAAAAGTCACATACATAGCTTGTTATCTTCTGAACTTCTCTATATTTTTTGACGTGCCCAGTTATAAGAATAATCCAAATGTAGCCAGGCTGCATCTGGACACTTGAGAGCATCCCAAGAACACACTGATATTGATCACCCTTTCTCCCATGCTCTCTCCATGCTCCTCTTACCCTTTCTTTCCCTCAGCCGTTGCTGTTTTCTTTTTTTACTCATCTTCTCATTGATCTCAAGTTCTTTTGGATTCAGCCTCTTCTCCAATTTTTATTTTTATGCATCGTACCAGCTATTTAGTTCTTGATTGCCAAATCACAAAATAAAAACTTTAACATAGTTATAGAAAAAAAGAAAACAAACAAAAAATGCTTATGAGCTAGAATGCCAGGCTCATCAGAACAGGGAACAAATCAGAAAGTGAGCATTTTACAAGAAGAATAAGTGTAATTTATGGTCTTGATCCACACTATTAAACCTAAAGATGTTCTATGAATTGACTGTCTCAGCAGGGATATAAGCATAGCCCTTACTCCTTTGTTTCTTAACCTCACTCTGCGGCTTTTTGTGCCAGAAAATCCTAATAGATTATGGGGCTGTGATCATAAAAATCTACTTTCAGTCTAAAAAAATGTAGATTTCCAACCAAATACAGGTGATAGATCCCTGAAAAACCCAGTTTAGTTTCTTGTAGCATGCTTGTAGCATGTTTTTTTCTGCAAATCAAAGTGTAATTGTGACACTTCAACACTGCAAGTGTCATGAAGTGAAAGTATTCACATGAAAGGAAGATACTGAATACAAATATCTCTTTGGCATTACACCACATAATGTATAACAAAAGTCTTTCTTTTGTAAAATTGTTAAAAGAAGAAATTGTTAGATTGATGACACCAATTTATGAAAAGTAAAGTATTAAAATGCCTCCTTATTTATATAAAAATGTTGTAACAAAAGTAAAAAAAAAAAAAGAAAGTAAAAGTATTTCATTTGATACATTATTCTATGTAGATATTTAACAAGAGCAGAAGAATTTCAGAGACATAAAATCTTAAAGCCAAGGATGGAAATTTCCTTTATTTTACCTCCTTGAACATTATTACTTTCCTTCAGTTTCTTGGCCATGGGAAATAATACATGAGCATGTAAAAACTGTATTTTACAACATAAGCAGAACACATTAGGTAAGTTATAAGTCCAAAACTACTAGACTCAGGAATTTTTTATCTCCTAGGTAACTTTCTCATAGTTCATTATTCATGTGGAATTGATACTGACATTCCATGGCGGGGTTTTTTTGTTGTTGTTGTTTGTTTGGTTTTTTTTTTACTTCATTTTGTTTTGTTTTATCTTCCCCTTTTGCTTTGGACTGGAGGATGGGGAAGCCTACATTGTTTTACATGTACACAGACCTCATCCCTTCAGTGTTGAGCATGAAATTGAAACAAATTAAACCAAAGGCCATATTCCCTGTTTTATGAATATCTTTGACATTCAAACTATTGCAACCAAATGCAAGCTTATGGTACGTAAAAATAAAGCTCTGGATTCACACATAAAATCCCTCTGGAGTTCATGACTGTGGAAGAACTGGTGTTTGATTTCTTTCTCTTTTATCTCTGATTGTAGATACAGTAATTCTGGTCATATGCAGTCTGTCTTTAATTGGGGCTTTGTATGAAATTTTGTATCCTTTGATGCAAGATTTCAAAGCTACGATATAAGGTTGTGAGGTGATGAAAAAGGGTCATAAGAAAACCCTAGAGTAACGTGAATGTCTTGGACAGCAATGTAAGAACATTCTTAATTCTTTAACTGAGAGTGTGGCAAAAAAAGAGGTTGAGATTGCAGTAGCATAAGCCTGTAGCCATGGTTGAAGCTAGTGACAAAATCCACTTTGCTTATACAGGGATCAGGCCTGTAATAAACTAGTTTTTCTTCATGTTATGTTGCACCCTTTGCTTTAGTGATCAAAGTGATTTGTGTAATTAGGTTTTGGGTTTGGTTGTTTTGGTGTTTTTTTGTAATTAAGTTCCCCCTTACTTTTGGTACACACTTTCCATTCCACCACACTGTAGAATTTTTTTACTCTACAGATCATGGACTGATTTTTCCATTTAAGTCAATCTTAATTTAGTATTTCATTCCTGTACATCTCATTCCTGGCTCCAAGACAGGATACTGCAGATAAAGCAGGTTTTCAAATTTCTTGCCGTAAGGTCTAATATATATAAATATATTAAAAAAAAAAAAAGAAAAAGAAAAAGAAAAAAAAGAAAAAGAAAAAGAAAAAGAAAAAGAAAAAGAAAAAGAAAAAGAAAAAGAAAAAGAAAAAGAAAAAGAAAAAGAAAAAGAAAAAGAAAAAGAAAAAGAAAAAGAAAAAGAAAAAGAAAAAGAAAAAGAAAAAGAAAAAGAAAAAGAAAAAGAAAAAGAAAAAGAAAAAGAAAAAGAAAAAGAAAAAGAAAAAGAAAAAGAAAAAGAAAAAGAAAAAGAAAAAGAAAAAGAAAAAGAAAAAGAAAAAGAAAAAGAAAAAGAAAAAGAAAAAGAAAAAGAAAAAGAAAAAGAAAAAGAAAAAGAAAAAGAAAAAGAAAAAGAAAAAGAAAAAGAAAAGAATCATTTAAACTTCTATACTAGTAATATACTGTTTTGGGCACCACATAATAAATTAAAGACATAAAATGGGACTAAAGTCTCATAACTGCATACTTCATACAAACTGTATATATTACATAGGGAACTATTTTATTCTTGTTGTAGAAGCTAGGAGAGGGTGTGTATTAATCCAGCTACTTCAGTAGAGCACAGCAGCCATCTGTTTCCCCACACAGGCAGGCTCACTGAGTGCCAGCTTGGAGCATGGGCAAGGAAATCTCACCTCTTCCTGTTCACAGATACTTGTCCTGGATAAGACCCAGTTTATTGTGTTGCAAGGTCCCAGTTTGTTTTAGTAGGTTTTGTGTTTAAAACAAAAAAGCTTTACTCTTTGAGATGATGGTGAAAGAAGCACAATCACAGATGTTCACGCACTATTCGGTGAAACTGAGTTGCACAGGAGCTGTGCAGATCACAGGAACTGAAGAACAAATTTTAACCAGCTCTCCAAGTTTGTACCTTTGTGCTAATAAGCAGGGGCCTTTGCACTTTTTGCTGCAGTGTTCAATAATCAAAATGAAAACATGGAGCTATTGCCAGAAAAATGAGTATATTTCAGAATCCCTCAAAATCCAGTCATGCAGGAACTCAAAGAAGAATTTAGAATTTGGTTCCCAGCTACTACAAGTGCTCAAGCAGAAAAGTCCTGGGGAAAGTCTCAGGAGATATGGATTCAGTTCCCAGGTCAGACCCAATCTGCATCATGGCTTATGTCAAGCCATGTGACAGAAAGAAACCTACAGATCACTGAGTCTTCTCCCCTTCCATCCATAGATTGCCACAGACATACAGCCATTTTTAAATGTATTAGATTCCTTTTTAAAATTATTCAGGTTTTTGGGGGAGAACAAGGACTATATCTCTATTATGAGTTTGTATGAACAATCACCCAGTGGAAAACAGATTTCATTGTGTCAATTTATATCAACGCAAATAAAAGAGCTCTAGTTTACTGATAGAACTATTGTATTCTTTAGGAAACTGGATTGTTTTCTTCTTCTGAGAGCAAAGCTATTATTTCCAGCTTTAAAAACAAACAAACAAAACCCTCGTAACGCTCTCTGTGGATTCTCATTTTACAGGTCAGCATCGTAAGGTTTAATTTCTTTTTTTTTTTTCCAATAGAAAAGACATCTAAAGTGATCAGCATAGTTATGCTCTGTGTTTGATGGCCTAAGGTCATGACAAACCCCACTTAATTTTTTTTTTTTTTTCCTGAGCACCTCACACCTTAGATTTGGGTAAAATCTCAAAAGTCTAGAAAAAAATTGATAACAGTATGCAAGCTGACACTTTCTGCTCATAATGTATCTATAAGAGAAGTAATTTTCAAACAATGCTGGGTGATAAATGTTCACTTTTTGTCTTACAATTTTAATCCTGCTTCCACAAAATATATTCCCCCCAAGGACCTTTCGATACTTTTGACTCATAGCAGAACAGGGCTGAACGAGCAAATTTGTCAACATTGATCAAAGCTGACATTCAGATTACCCTTCAGAGGCCTTCTATGCCAGTTTTCCTCACCCTGCTGTTTTCAAGGCTTCTCGTGTGTTTTCATGATTGGTGATAAGCCTTTCTGATGTGCATTTTAGATCCAGCTTTTGATTCGCTAAGTATGGGAATTTCCAGATCTGAACCTTGCCAAATTTATTTTTCAGATTAATTTTCATCAATAGGCAATTGCCTACTCAAGCGCAATATGGGTAATTCTGCCCCTGAATATTTTAACAACATTGCCTATAATACACTGGTCCAACTTCAAATGTTCATGCTAATCAATGAATATTCATGAAAACACTTTCCTTTAGAAAACTTTGAGATAATTTTCAGTTAAATAGAAGGAACTAATTTTGAAGTACTGTAACTAGACAACAAAGCTGTGAATCACATTTGGTAAATTCATCGGTCTTGACAAATGAGGATCTATATTTCTCAAATGGTGTGGTATAGAGTTTTACAGTTCGTTCAGTCGCACTGTGTGCAGTCTTACATATTGCATGAAGTAAGCATGTCAAGACAACACTTTAAAAAAAGAGCCTATAATTAAAAAAAATGCCTGGCCATAACCTTTATATTCACATGATTAAATAAGAAAGACACCAGCACATATTTGTGTTTTCTATATGCAGACATTACAGATCAGTGACTAAGGTCTTTTAACCAAGAAAATTAAATAGGCAAGAAAAACGTGTAGTTAAGAACAGCTGTGAACAACATACAATTAGTGTTGAACAGTGAGAAATCAATCTTAAATCTGGTACAAGTTTACACAACTAAAATAATCATAGTGTGTGTTTTTATGGGGAGAAATTTCAAAGCAAGCTTTTGTACCAGAAGAGACTCAAAATGTGTGCAAGATAAAAGACCTTAAATATTAAAAATAAATTCCTAACCATGAAAACTTACTACTTACATCAGCTGAATCTGTTAGTATCCACCTACCAGGATAATTACAGTAATAAATAAATTACATTATTGTTAATTACAGTTTCCGATTCATATCCCTCTTACTCTCCCCCAGCCAAAGTGTGGGGGGACTGCTTTTGCTGCAATAAAACCAGCAAGTATACACAATAATCGCAGTTCATGAACAATTTAAATATTGGAGTTTGTTTTTTTTAAACAAAAACAACATACATGAAAATAATTACAAAGCAGTTTATAACTAGTTGTGAATTTTGTATGATTTATCTTTTATGAGTAAATAGACTGGCAAAAAGATGACTTCTCTCTTCTTTTTCCCAAAGTAATGAACATCCACATCTCCCACTGATTTTATCCTGTAGGTTTGCTTGTTCAGCACTGTAAAAAATAAAGCCCAGAGATCATCTTGTATAACAGCTGGACAGTTGTTCCACAGCAATTAATTTAATTGACATGAGAAATCAGCAATAGGAAAGTTCCCACCAAATGCAAAATAAATAAATAAATAAAACCTGAAAAGTTGCTTAGGCACTTTAGCACAAACTAAAAGATCCTTTCTCTTAGAAAGCACATAAGTCTTTCCATGCAAGTGTGTGAACTATAGGAACTGCTGGGCTTGTGACACAGAAAAGCTAGAATTCATCCATCCATCCTTTAGGTTCAACACTTGGATATTAGTACTGTTTTTTATTTCTGAAGACTCTGAAGATCCTTACCTCTTTCTTAACACCCAGTATATATTCAGTCATGTTTGCTTTCTGAACTGATCTAAATATTGAAAATGCTAGACCCATAGTACAAACACAGATTACAGACTGGGGAAGAAACAATGCTTCCCAGTACTCCTGATGTTATTCTTGTTTTATGCACATTACTGAGTGTGAACTTGGCTCACCAAAACTTAATTCATTTAAGCTCCAGTTCTGCACATGTAGCATGCATGGGTGAAAAACTAGATGGTGTCTGGGAGTCAGTGTAGGCTTTTAAGGAAACATGCAATGGATTTGCAGGGTAGATGAACACTTGGTAGTGAAATGTCAATGAGGTGGAAAATATGGCTTTGGGACATGGTAACGTAATTACAATGCTAATCAAGGACAATGCAAGACTCTTGAGTAAAGTTGACAAGCTTGAGAATTAATCCAGGATTAAGCATTTCAAGATTACTGGTGTCCCAGTGAGGCAAAGCCTAAGAATTTAGTAATCTTTCTGGCAGCACTTCAGAAAGATGAAGCAAAATATTATTTATTTCAAGAATGATACTGGACTGCCTCACCATACTAATTTGTGTCCAGCCATCTCCTCATAGCTGCTCCCAAAACTGGCCCAGTTTTCACAGAAGAACACTTCATTAAGAAACACCACAATATGCAAAGAAAAATCCATTTTGTTTATATACGTGTGTATACTAGTCTAAGTGCGTAGACAACAGTCCGACCCTGGAAACAGACAGAGGAATTGAAGAAATTAACACTCTATCCCTTATCAGTTATTTATTGCTCTCTATCAGATATGTTATCAGGTTGCACACAAAAAATCACAGGGGATTTATTTTGTCACTTGTGTGGAACTACCAGGGAAAGGCTAATTACACCTTTTATTCAACATTATCATTCCACTTTTAAAAAACAGCTAAATGATAAAAATTATAAATATAAAATGTGCTTATGATTCAAATTCTATGCCTCAGATAAAAGCCAGCTCAGCATAGTTATTTTTCTCCACATAAGTTTTTATTGCTTCAAACTTTTGCTGTGAAGCATTATTTCATCATTTAAAGTTATTGCTTGTTATATGGAAATTGAGGTTGACAAATGGCATGAATCTCAAAAAATGGAAAACACCTTTTCTAACCTTTTCTGTTAGCCCCACAATAGACAGCACCTGTATCACAGGAAGACTGAAAAGATTTTCTCTCATTTTCAGCTAGAAAAAGCATAGCTAATTTATACTTCCATGTCATGTGTTACTGAGAAATTACATGATCGCATTCTACTGGAGAGACATAAGTTGTCACTTTTTTAATGCTATAAAGGCCTAAATTGGCATGACAAGCCATCTTGATGTCTGACTGATGTATGTCTGCATGTCTTTTGCCCAGTGAAAACAGGCAAACATCAACCTCAGTGATTGATTAGGATTCTGAAAATAGTTTTCTCTGTAGCAAGAAGGAGAAGATGACTAATGTAAAGTTTACATTTGATTTCCAAAATGCTGGTATAAGTCAAAATAGAAGACAGTACTTGTTCCATTTAGATTAGATACATTTCTTTTCTATTAAATATTATTTTTAACTTAATTTAAAGAAAATCGGTTAAACTATCTTTTTGTTTACATTTAAAGGCATAACATTAGGATTAGGAGAGCAGCAACATTAGGATTAGGAGTGCAGCAAAAAAGAATTCCAACCACTCTATCCAGGAAATCAGCTTCATCGGATGCCCGATTTAAGTGCCTTGTTTATAGCATGGGGAACAAACAAGAGGAGGTAGACACATGCACATGCCTCAAGGGCTATGGCCTTATTGGCACTGGGGAGACATGGTGGGATGGCTCCTGTGTCTGGAGTGATGGAATGGAAGGATACAGGCTCTTTAGGAAGAACAGGAAGGGGAGACGAGGAAGGGGAAGGGGTGTCACCCTCTGTATCAAGGACCAGCTGGAGTGCATGGAGCTCTGCCTGGCGGTGGAGGAGGAGCCAACTGAGAGCTTATG
The DNA here is from genome assembly GCF_000708025.1 of Charadrius vociferus. Lineage (NCBI taxonomy): Eukaryota > Metazoa > Chordata > Aves > Charadriiformes > Charadriidae > Charadrius > Charadrius vociferus. Next base: position 676,709 of record NW_009646849.1, on the reverse strand, counting down.
GGTCAAGATTAAAGGGAGGACAGGGACAGGTGACGTTGCAGTGGGGGTCTGCTACAGGCCACCTGACCTTGAAGACGGAGCGGATAAGGCCCTCTATAGACAGATAGGAGCAACCTCATGTTCACAGGCCCTGGTCCTCATGGGGGACTTCAGCCACTCCAATATCTGTTGGAAGGACAATACAGCAGGGCGTAAACAATCCAGAAGGTCTCTGGAATGCGTCAACAATAACTTCCTTCTGCAAGTGACATAGGAGCCAAAGAGGAGAGGTGCCATGCTGGACCTTGTTCTCACCAACAAGGAGGGACTGGTGGGGAATGTGAAGCTCAAGGGCAGCCTTGGCTACAGTGACCATGAGATGGTGGAGTTTGACATGCTTAGTGCAGCAAGGAGAGCACACAGTGAGCTCACTATCCTTGTCCTCTTCAGGGATCTGCTTGGTGGAGTACCATGGGATAAAGCTCTGGAGGAAAATGGGGCCCAAGAAAGCTGCATAATGTGCAAGGACCATGCCTTCCAAGCTCAGGAGTGAAACATCCCAACAAACACAATGTCAGGCAAAAAGGCCAGAAAGTTTCTGTGGATGAACAAAGAGCTGTGTGCATGAACAGTTTGCCTGTGAGAAATACAGAGACATTGTCCAAGAAACCAGGGTACAGGTTAGGAAAGCTAAAGCCCAGATAGAGTTAAATATGCCAGGTATGTCAAGGGCAACAAGAAAAGCTTCTATATGTATGTCAGTGATAAAAGGAAGACTAGGGAAAATGTAGGCCCCCGCCAAAAGGAAATGTGAGAACTGGTCACTCAGGACACGGGCAAGGCTGAGGCACTCAACAGCATTTTTACCTCCGTCTTCACCGGTAAGGGATCTAACCACACCACCCAAGTTGCAGAATGTAAAGGCAGCAACTGGGAAAATGAGGAACAGCCCAATGTAGGAGAAGACCAAGCTTGAGACCAGCTGAGGAACCTGAAGGTGCACGAATCCATGGGACCTGATAAGATATATCCATGGGTCCTGAGGGAACTGGCAGATGAAGTTTCTAATCCACTAGACATCATATTTGAGAAGTCGTGGCAGTCTGGTGAAGTTCCCACTGACTGGAAAAGGGGAAACATAACTCCCCATTTTTAAAAAAGGGAAAAAAGGAAGACCCCGGGAACTACAGGCTGGTAAATCTCATCTCTGTGCATGGCAAGGTCATGGAGCAGATCCTCCTGGAAACTCTGCTAAGGAACATGGAAAATAGCAAGGTGATTGATGACAGCCAACATGGCTTCACTAAAGGCACACTGTGTGTGACACATTTGTTGGCTTTCTATGATGATGTTACAGCATTGGCAGATAAGGGAAGAGCAGCTGATATCATATACCTGGACCTGGGCAAACCATTTGACACTGTCCTGCACGACATCCTTGTCTCTAATTTAGAAACACATGGGTTTGAGGCATGAACTACTTGGTGGATAAGGAACTGGCTGGATGGTTGCACTCAAAGGCTTGTGGTCAACACCTCGATGTCCATGCAGAGACCAGTGGTGAGTGGTGTTCCTCAGGGATCCGTACTGGGACCAGTGCTGTTTAACATCTTTGTTGCCGACATGGACAGTGGGATTGAGTGCACCCTCAACAACTTTGCTGGTGACACCAAGCTTTGTGGAGTGGTCGACATGCTGGCAGGAAGGGAAGCCATCCAGAGGGACCTGGACATGCCTGAGAGCTGGGCCCATGCAAACCTCCTGAAGTTCAACAAGGCCAAGTGCAAGGTTCTGCACATGAGTTGGGGCAATGCCATGCACAAATACAGGCTAGGCAGAGAACGGATTGAGAACAGCCCTGAGGAGAAGGACTTGGGGGTGTTGGTGGATGTTGGCTCAACACAAGCCACCAATGTGTTCAGAAAGCCAACTGTCCCCCAGGGTGCATCAATATAAATGTCACCAGCAGGTCAAGGGACGTGATTCTGCCCCTCTGTTCTGCTCTCCTGAGGCCCCACCTGGAGTACTACATCCAACTCTGGAGCCCCCAACATAAGGACATGTACCTGTTGGACCGAGTACAGAGGAGGGCCACAAAGATGATCAGAGGGCTGGAGCACCTCTCTTATTCAGACAGGCTGAGAGAGTTGGGGTTGTTCAGCCTGGAGAAGAGAAGGCTCTGGGGAGACCTTATAGCAGCCTTCCAGTACCTAAAGGTGGCCTACAGGAGAGCTGGGGATGGACTCTGTATGAGGGGGTGTAGCAATAGGATGAGGGGTAACAGTTTTAAACTAAAGGAGGGTAGATTTAGATTAGATATTAGGAAGAAATTCTTTACTCTGAGGGTGTTGAGGCACTGGGGCAGTTTTTCCAAAGAATGTGTGGATGCCCCGAACAAAAAGGCCTGTTTATAAATAGGAAGAGAGGTATGTGTAGTTATTACACTTCCAAGTCTGTGGTCAGAATAAACCAGTGCCCCTAATGTCTTTAGTCTGCCAGCTGCCAACTGAGAGTATATTTTTAAACTTTCAGGAGAAGATAAATGGATTTAATATGTAACTCACACTCCAAGATGGAATTTCTTCATGTCAGTAACATATTTTTGTCAGAAAAGTCTGTCAGAGCCTCTGGAATGACATGTCATTATTTATGAATCCAGCACCAGACTCCAAGTACTCATTCTGGCATTAGAGACTGTGATGAAATCCAGGATACTTGAAATTTTCCTAAACCAGCCATATTAGAATCTTAACATTCTTAAAACATGAAAGAGAAAAATTATCCTTGACTGGTTCTAATGAGAACTAGCCCTTCAGCAATCAAGTATGGAGAATGAAATGTGTCAGGAAAAGCAATATTACTATGTACTACAGTAATGGATGAAGTAGAGTTAGAGATATCCAAGATGGGTGCAATGTTGTGAGGGGTATGCCTAAGTCACACCACCTGATTCACTTACCCATTATGGGCTATAAAGCATAGAACAGTTTTAAGGGATTTATAGAAACATAATTGAGTCATTTTGCTAATATGGAGGGTCAGAATGATAAGAACATGTTGTCCATTCCTGCAATGTGGTTTGGGATAAAGAAGGAAGATATTTGTCAAAAAAAAGCTATATATTGCCAAATACATGTACAGGCACCACTAGCAAATCTGTAGGTGGGAGTCAATGTCTTGATATCACAAGAGATGAAAGGTTGGGCAGAGATAGGTCATAAGGACTTAAAATATGAAAGCAAGTCATTTATGCTTGGTGCAGCAGGGAAGGGAAAGACTGTGGAAAGAAGTAACGAGAAGATTAGCAAGAGCTAATCCTAGCTCTGAAGGTTTGTATGGTTTATGTAGATCATAGTCTGTGCAGCGGTAATGGATTTGTTGCAGAGTGGCACCCAAATGTGTATATTTCCTGCAAATTATGAATTTAAATATGTCAAGCTCTTTTTTGAGTTACAGGTTATCAAAAAATGCATTGATAAAAAGCAGATGCATTGAGAAGGTTACAAGCAGACTCCTGTTATATGCTAAAATGTTTGTTCTTTCTTTATTCTGCATAGCAAAAATATTTTTAAATTGCCACCAAGCAACAATGAAAAATTTGTACATGCTTTGAGGTCCAATGATTAGACTATTAAGTTATATCTATTTTAAAATAACCCTTTTTTGTTATTTTATTGAAAACTTCTAACATTTTTCTGAGTCACTTATTCTTAAAAAAAGATGAACTTTCAGCCGAAGAAATTTTGTCGCAAGATTTATGCTTCACTTGCAGTCAAACAAGACTAAAAACTAGAAAATGGGCAATGTGCATGTACACATATATATAAACACAGTGAATCATATTTTATAAATTATACTCAGCCACAAGAAAAAATATGTGTTCAGAGACAAGCAGTGCAGAGCACTTGCTGGGAGCTTTCAGAGATCCACATATCTGTAGAGAATAGGTAAAAGTGTGATTTCTTTTGAATAAGGGGGCTGTCCTTGCCAGCTGGGAGAGCTAGGATGCACAAAGTGCTGAGTCCTTCTCTACAGGGAGCAGCTGGGGTGTCTGACACTCTGTCATTTAAACTGTTAAGGTCAGAAAAATTCAGAAACTTACCTGAAACTTACATTGGCCCTAACATAGATGTTTGTAGGGGAGCTGGTGACCCTGGAGAGATTCTAGCAGAATATGGCTTACAGTTATTACACTCTATAAAAATGAACGTGTCTCTTGCGTTTAAAAGGTCAAAAAAATCAGAACAGAATTATCTCCATGTTCACCCTCTGTGAATACTGTTTCATGCATTTGAGTTTCACTTAAATTCTTCCTTTTACAAAAAGCAGACTAATTTCCTGAATAGCATGGCTATTTATTAGGATGTCTGAACCATGCCTTTTAATAAACTCCAAAAAATAGATGACTGCCTGATAAGATTTTCTTCCAGTATGTAACAGTAATTTTTCCTCAGTTTCAAGAGTAACTCTGTGTAATCTAGTCCTGCTTTTCAAAAATATCCTCCCTGCAGAGATTATGTCAATTAACTACAGAAATACTCTTGAGCTTTAAGAGTGTCTGAACTTACGTGCTCAAGTGAGCTGATCATTTATTGTATAGTATGTCTCAAATGTGTGATGTTTCTGGTGGAGTTTAATGTTTACTGAATATCACAGAATGGGATTCTGTACCAGGGAACTATTCAGTAAAATATTAATTACATAGCTGGAGTATCCCAGTGAATATTGGTAGTATTTTAATGGAAATCATCACCTAGTTTAAATAGGTGATGAATAGGCCCTTAAGCCTGCAATGAGAAGATCTGGAGAAATGTAAAACCTTAGTGAAAGATCAAGACTTCAGACTCAGGCATACTTGACATTACCCTGAGATTTAACTTCTCAAAGATACATGTTTTCTAACAATGCACAAACCAAATAGCACTAACTGAAATAAAAATTGATTAATATTATTAATTAATTACACTTATCCAAATTGTTCTTGCTTTATTATTTACTTTTAGGTAGGTATCCTAAAATTATAGTATGGCAAAACAGCTTATTCCTCTCATTGGGTGTTCAGAAGTATATGTGTGTTAGAAATGTAGTTAGAGGCAATCCAGAAGTGTTATTCTTTGCTTGGCAACATCTCGGTTTGCTCTTTTCTGGACCAATATTTGTGTGCTTGTCTGTATGTGTCTACCTGCATACACACAAATACAATGCCCATTTCATTTAAGTTTGTTCACTGTTTCTGGACAGCTGCTTAGACTATTGAAACATAATTTGCTGTATCCTTTAAAATCAGCTCTTACAGATAATATTACAATAGTTTTGGAGTCTGTCTTTCAATTTACACAGTTTCGGACACAAAAAAAGAGCATAATCTGCGAATCACAGAATCACAGAATGGTCAGGATTAGAAGGGACCTCTGGAGATCATCTAGTAAAATCCTAATTTTTTCAGTGTCTGAACTACTGATCCAGTGCCTGCATATTTCATTTCATTCCTCTTATCTGCCCAGACCCCCGGGTTAGAAAGGAAAGCTGTAATCTGAACTTTTTTTCCTAGAGTAATAGTATTGTTATGAGCCTAAACACTGCAACAATCTTATTTGTAACATCAATTTCTTAATATCACGTAATCATAATGGTCTAGTGGGAGGTGTCTCTGCCTATGGCAGGGGGGTTGGACTTGATGTTCTTCAAGGTCCCTAAGCCTTTCTATGATTCTATGATTCTAGATTTTTTATAGTCAAAGTAACATCTGAACTGACAAAATAACAGCTGAGCTCTCACTGTCTTTCAGAGTATAGACTTAAAAGCATTACAAAAAACATTCCTGTCTCCATAATATAGTATGGTAAATTTTTTTATAATAGATATCCAGCATATTTACATAATGATGCTTTCAGATGTAATAAATTTGCCATATTAATGTAACTTTTGCAATTTGAGAAACAGAAGAAGGATAGGGTAGACACAAAGTGATGGGTTTATTTTCCATTATTACAAATTAAGATGATGCTTTTGCAGCTAGTTTTGCTTCACTGGATTCATTTACAAATGAAGGAAAATACTGCCAGTATGAAAAATTCAGTGTAAGAGATGTAGTTCCACTGAACACTTTTTTAAGTGAAAGCCTTGCATACAATCCATATACTTTAAAAACTTGCTTTCTATTAAGAACAGTGAGAAATAGGCTATTAAAATATCGTTTGAAATACGCAAACAGTGAATTCAGATATACTTATTAATCATTATAGCTTTGTTGTAAGTGGCAATAGAGTTGGAATACTCTAAGAGCAAAATGTTCTCTCGCATTTCTTGGCAAACTAGATTAACAACAAAATTAGAAAAAAGCACATATTTCAACAGAGCTTTAAAACCAATCTAGAATGGTAATAGACATGGATCCTATTTCTTGTTCATTACTTTCATTTTCTCTTGTTAAAGTGTAATTCTTTAAATCAGAGGATTCTAGAGTAAGGCATTTAAGTATCTAAGTCCATGGAATTTTTCATAGAAGTCAGCTGGGCTAGGATTCTTACATATTTTTGGTATTTTTGAGAATGTTGGTTTAGCTCCCAACTTTAGATGGTACTATGAGAGGATGCAACATGTTATAGGCTACATTTTTGTGCCTTCTTCTAAGGGACTTTTGTACTTGGATCAGTCTCAGTCAGAATGTGATAATGAGACTAATCACTTCATGCCTATTGCCCAATGTAAAAATAAAACTATAAAATGTTTTGTTTAAAAAATGTCATTTTGATTTCACACTTCCCTCTAACCTTATAAAATAGATGTTTTTAAATCAAATACAGTGTTTTGAGATAAACACATCATATTTTTTACAGAAATTTACTGTATTGCCCTATATTTAGTATATTCTCCTGCAAAATCTTTTGTTTGTTCATTTTGCTTAACCTTGTTGAGAAGCACTTTTTGGTTTACCTGTAATAGTAAGCATCAGAAAGTCAAATGGCACCCACTGTAGCTTGGCATGATCCACAGTCCTACAGTACTTTCTTTTCCAACATGAGGAAATTATTTTAATAGCTTGGATAACATTATGATGATCAGATAAATGCTGACTTAAACTATCCGTGTTGAAATCTGTATTATCATTTCTCTATAAAGAGCCACCATTATACAACAGTGTGATTGTTTATTCATTTACTTAGATTGGGTTGATTGTGACTTCAGCTAATCAGTGATTTTCATCTGAATTCAAAAGATGATACACTAAAAGCTCTGTACTCCAGAGTTTTCACTCAATAAAACAAGCTGCCTCCTTCCATCTGATTCCCATTTTTGGTGTATCAGGGAGAGACTTTATACACTGGGCAGCGATCCAAGCAAACTTCTGCTCCTTTAGTTAGGTGACAAAATGAATCTAGCTCCATCAAGCCACCTAAAGGTAAACTAAGCTGGTATTTCATGAAACTGGTGAGAAAAAAAAAAAAAAACATAATGAGAGATTTTTTACCATGGCTTAGAAGAAACTGTAGGATCAACTACATTACAAAATCACAGGAAGTATAAACACAATGATTTTTTTTATACTATAAATTAACCTTTTTGTATTTAAATTTTTAGCCTGTTTCCTTGTCAGCTGCAGGTTTCTTTGCAAAAATAAAAGTCAATGAAGAAACTCTTGTGATGTACTCCACCGTCACTAACAATGGTCACATTAGAATAATATGTTAGAGATTTTTAAATTCTTCAGAACATTGCCAGTCTCCTTCTAAGTTATTATTTATTATTACAGTTACTATTTTTATTTAACTAGTTGGGGGTTTTTCATGTTTCTGCGTAACTTGTTGCTGTTTAGCTGTAGCTTTCAGAGAAGTAAAATGAAAGACTCTTGTGTGGTAAATTTAATAGCAGGTATATCAGACCTTCAGATCCTGCCACCTGGCAAATTTCTTTGGCATTGGATCCTGTGCAAGAATTATTCATTCTACTACGGGAAGGAAGAGCATTCATCCCTGTTTAAGTTACATACATCATACACTTATGCCTCTGCCAGGATGTCTGAACTTATTTTTCACCAACAGGAGAAAAAGAAAAGACTGAAAATTATTCTCTTAATTAGTATAGCAGGCAAACACGCACAGTAAGTAAATTTCAGTGTAGCCTTGCCTTGTGTTTGATTTGGTACCATCAAAGATTAATTAACTTATAGCTGTGGTAAAAAGCATCTATTAGGTGACACAAAGCAATAGAAAATGTACAAATCTGTAATTATATCGGTGAACCATCCACTTGACATATCTTTTCATTTTCTCTGTTTTTCAAAAGTAATCTTTCTTTGTGGGGGGTAGGAAGGGTGATAAAGTGCTGTTCTAAAAATTGTGTGTTTTTTCTCTTCTTTAAGCGTGAACACAAGGACTTAAAGAAGAAATAATCCACAAAATCTTTGCATGTTTTCCCTCCAGTGTGTGTATAGTTATGTGTCTATGTATTTATGCAAACACACAGGCAGAAATATGAATCTGAGGCATGCAGTCAGTTCCTTTGGAGGTGATGTGGTTGTTCAGGGGCTGAAAAGAAGGAAGTATCTTGTGCTACTACTACACATGTGATAAAAGTAATAGTAATCTGAGCAAGATGCAAATGGTATGGAATAAGGGGTGGAATGCCCTGGTTTGAGGTAAAACAGAACCAATTTTTGTCAGCAACTTCACTTCTTAGCTGGGCCCCTCTAGCTACTGAAATTAACAGCATGTTGTGCAGACAATGTTCACTCTCTCAGAGTGATAAGACCAATGTTTATAGCTGATGCCCAGGCATGGTATGCAGAGAGGACCTTGCTGAGACATATTGCTATAACACCCAAGGCCGACCAACTTTATTTGCCCCGTTGGAGGGTCGGAAGCGGAAAAGCATAGTGGGGTCCCACCTGCGGGGAGGAGCGGACAGGACAGGTGACCCAAAACTGAAAACAGGGTATTCCATCCCATCTGCCTCATGCTCAGTATAAAAGCTGAGGATCAAAGGGTCAGCGCTCTTTCTTCAATGGCTGGTGCCCAAGGCAGACTCTGTCTGTTCATCTGCCTTTGATCCTGATCCTGAATCCAGATCTGGAATCCAGTTCCCGTCCATCACTGAGTCCAGCCTGGGACTGCCCCAGTGCCAGCTGGTGTCATGATTGTCATCTCAGGAGCTTTATATGGTTTTGTATAGATTTCATTATTTCTTTTTTATTTTATTATTAATATTTCATTAAAGTAATTTAGTTCCTTCTAAACTCATAAGTCTCTTTTTCCTCCTCTGCCTCTCTCTTTGAAGAGGGGTAGAGGGGAGTATCTGTCGGTCCCATCTAGGGTTCCCCAGGTCCCCAGTAGCAGATTTGGCCTAAACCACGACAACATGTTTCAAGTACTAGATTATTGGGGTGACAATGCTGTCCATTTGTCTTCTTGCCAATAGTCAGTTCTTCCTAACAATCTAACTGTTAAACGTATTGGCCAGCTTCACAGGAGTTTATTTCCTGAAAATGAGCCACTAGATGGAGGATGAAGATACAAATTATTACTGCCAGTCAGGAAAAGGATGAACTCAGACATTCAATATTTTTCTAGGAAGCAACTAGCCACAGTTTCTTTCTTGCCTGCAGTGTTTCGTAAGAAGAACTAGGTTATATACTCTTCCTACTGGAACACAGTTCCACTGTCCCAAACACCTGATCACATTTGACTTTCCTACATTGAAAAACTTTCTGTAGGTGAACTCCTGTAACCAGTGAAGAATAGATTGTTCTCAAATCATATTTCACTTTGTTTTAAATTATGGTGCTGTAATTCTTAGAGCAAACTCTAAAAACCTTTGTTTTCATTGATCTTAAGGTCATGACATAGCATTGTTGCAGTATACACAGGGTGAAGGACAATATACTAGTATGGCACATAAAAATTTTCCTTTTATCATTGGATGGAAGACTTATGAAGGCAGTATTTTTAAGTTTAATTCAAAGACTATCACCGTGAACAAATAAGCTATTTTGTAACAAAGGACTGCCATATGAACCAGCTGAGCCCTTGACAATTTAAAAAGCCCTATGTACAGAATGTAGTAGCCAATAACAAGAGAAGCAATAGAATATTTCAGAGTGAAACTCCCAGGTATATTTATCTACGTGCCTCTAATTCAACATCAGATGTGATTTTTCACCAATCCAGTCTTATTCAGTCCCTTGAAAAGTGAACACGTGAAAATTAGCATCTTGCTATTCATCTGTCTGTTCCTTCTGATGCCAATCAATCTGCAGGCTGGGATAGAAGAAACCCTCCCATGGCAGTCCTGTGATATGTATGTGGTGTAGTAATTTATGATGCATATTTATTGTTCTGTATTAATTCTCATCTTCAGTTCAATTAATGGGACAAGTCTAATAGTTTGGTGTATGCACATTTTAAAGCTGCTTCAAGAGTAGAAACCTGCCTCCAAAGAAAAAAACGAAATCAAACCTCAAATGAAATTCCAAGATGATTTAAATATAATTTTGAGCTGTAGCTGCATATAAGGCCAGGTTGGATCCATCAGCAACCTACTCTAGTGGAAGGTGTCCCTGCCTATGGCAGGGGGGTTAGAAGTAGGAGATCTTTAAGGTCCCTTCCAACTCTAATCATTCTATGATTCTATGATAAGTAAAGAAGGCTGAAAAAAATATCTAAGCAGTTCGAAGTTGATGAGACAAGGACTTGAGTTGTAACATATAATTTGTTGGTTTTAAATCACCTAAAGCTTAGGAAAATTTAGGTTGAGGAGTGTGATTAAGGCCTGCCTACATTTAGACTAAATTTAAAGTTACCTTATAAATGGAGTTAAACTGCTGCTGGTGGATTCTCCCACTGAAAAAAGCCACAGGGCAACTGACTACTGTTTTGCTTCTAAAAGTTCCTTTATCTTTTCTGCCTTACAACAAGCAGCAATTTTGATATTTTTTTTAAAATGATCTGTCAGTGAAAAAGTATTTTTTTGTGCAGATGTGAAATTACAACAATCACACGGAATTTTTTTCTATTCACAATCATTTGAAATATTCATGCCAACAAGCTGCATTTTATCTGTGGCTCCATCATGGTCAAGGTCTAGGTTGTCAGGTTTTAGGAAATGACCTAGGGTTAGCGGCTAAATTTCCTTTGTTGACAAAACTGAGTTGGCGTCTCTTTAAAAACATATCAGGACTCTAACCATGTTAATGTTTTGTTCCAGGAAATAACATATGAGAGAAGATAAGAATTATCATACTGGGATGAGTCAATTATCCACTACAGTATTAGCCTACAACAAAGAATGTCTATTCTTATATGTTTTACATAAAAGGAGAAAAACATTATGCTTAACCAAATGTCATGAGGAAGGAAATACGTTCTTAGGGGTAAACAGACCTACAGGAAACCTTCTGTGATTGTTCCACATATCTGATAAATAGTTTTGAAATAGGATCGATATTTTTGAACATTACAAAGATTTACTCAAAACAATAGGACACCAATTGAGGATAAAGTATGTGTTAATGAATCACATAAATTGTAGACCAACATTTGCCAACATAGTACCTCATTAACAGAGATATTTCATAATCAATTTCCATTCAGTCTAGAAAAAAAGTCAGCTACAGAAGAAATTGCTGAAAAAAAGGGACTTTGTAGAAATACACATTTCTTCCCTACCCCCCCCCCCCGAAAATTGGAGTTTCTTGTGACTTTTGAACAAGATAAAACTGGTTCATTTTAGATAGACTTTCTATGATTTTTATTGACATTTCTATTTTAAAATTCTGTAAATCTGGTATTGTGTAATTTTTTCTATTGTTTATGAACTTTAGGAATTAGAGAAAGAAAGTTACAAGATGTAAATTTTTTACTCTCCTCATTCTGTATCTTTTCCAAAGTTGGAGAAGTTTCCACCCAATTGTTACAAAATCTATCAGAGAAAATCAAAACCAAAACAAAATCAGGTACCAGTCAAGCAAAAACAAACAAACAAAATACTTTTGGGAAATCCCCCCAAGTTACTACATGTAAGTTAAACCTGGATATTATGGATCAGCATTTTTTTAAAAAAATTGAAGTTGTAGGTATATATCTTACTTTAATAAGAGATAGGATCCTTAGTTTTTACATACTTTTATAAGGCCTATTAGGTACCTTCTTTTAGTCATCTAATCCTCTGAAAAATCTGGCCTTCTTTCATTCCTTACTTGCACAGTTTCTGTTGCAGGCAGAGTGTCTTAACTATTTTTATACATGTAATTGTTAGATTAGTGAGAAAAAGTGGCTAAATTCTTTAGAAAATCTGAGCAGCTGTATATCCAAACCTTGATATGTACACAGAGAAAATTAATCCTATTTTTAATTCACTTAGGAGTGATAGAAATACAGAAGAGAAAGTTATCATGAGAGACTGTGGTTCTACATAGTCTGTTCTGGTGCAGGTCCAATTATACTATCAACCTTGATAACAGGTTTTTCTCAGTTGTTTTATAATTTCAAGTGATGGAGGTATTGTAGGCTTTCTAGGTATTCCATCAAAGTATATAATTACCTTTACCATTAGACATTTTTTCCTACTGCTTAGACTAAATCTGTATTGTTCCATTTCAAATCCATTATTCTCATCCTATTCAGTGAGCATGGAGAACAGATGATGATAACCTTTTGCTTTACAGCTATCCTTTATGCATTTGAAGATTTAACATTTCCCTTCCATCTTCTTTAAATAGTCTCCATTAGTTCTCATATTCCCTATGTTTTCTAAATGTCTGACCAATCCCATTATTTTATTCCATACAATTCATCTACGTATTTCAAATATTTACTGGCTGACCTCTTACCATAGCCACATGAGCAGAGGAAATGCATACAGACAGGATTTTCACTGTGGAAAAGTGTTTTTATTGCAAGAAAAACTGTAATTGCAATATTTCCAGTAGTATAAATTAAGCAGATTGGGTTATACCTCCTTAGCTCTTGTTTTCCTTTTTTTTTCCTCATTTTCTACTTTTCGATTTTCTATGTTCACAATGAGTTCCTCTTTTTCTCCTTAGTAAAAGATGACAGAAGGTGAGTTGAAGCTGCAGGATGGCAGGTGACTTCTTTTAATACTTCACGGAATAAGTGAAAGTACAGCGTTAATTGGGAGAAGGAAGGATGAGAAGAAAGAATTTCAGGGGTATAAAAGGTTCTCCCTTGCTGTCAAGACTCCCTCCCTTTCGGAGCAGTAGTTCCATGTTCATCCCTTATTATTGTTACAGTTGTAAACCTCACCGCTGTCTAACTTACCTGCCCATTAGGTTCCTGCCTGTATGATTTTGATGAAGTCCTCCATTCTCAGCTCAGCTATTCACCTGCCTCCTGGGATCTCCCAGGAGACACCACTGTTACCTCCCTTAAGGGAGGTGGTCCTCTGCCTACCCTAGTTTGGCAGGGAAATCTATAGTGGATATCAGCATATCCAGCTCTTTCCTGAGCAAAACCAGCTGCAAATACTTGTTCATTCCCTCCTCTCTATTCCTATATGAAGTAAATCCCAATTTTGTAGTATTTATTTATTTGTTTAGTTGGTTTTACTCCTGGAGAGGGCAGCATAGACGAAGAAAGAGGAGACGGGTCTAGAGTGTAAATGTGGTTTCAGTGTAGTAACTATATTCTGTGTGCCAGTTCGGGTAAATTAGCTAGAAAACCTTAGAAATTTCCAAAACTGTTTCATTTGCTAACTAGAAAAACTGAATAGCTGCTGATAAAGCTGTACTGGGTGATTTATTTAATTTTAAAGCAAGCTATCTAAAAGGGCTCATGTATTCCCCTTCTGGTAGCTGAGATAATGTGACTTCCAAATGAGCATGAGAAGCTAACGCATACGAATTAAGAAACATTTGTTTACTTAAAGAGTGATTGACAGAGGGTCAAGAGATAGATGCGATGTAATTTAGATCACCTGTTGTTTTCCAACATCAGCTGAAGAGGCCTCTCAGAGATCATCCCAAGATTGGCAATACTAAAGCTGTGAAGACCCCAGATTTAATAGCAAAAAGATTGGAACAACATGAAATAGTAACACTTCTCTGGGTCTGGAGAATCCCAGAAACACTCAATAATCCTTATGGCTACCTTTCATACAACTTCTCTGACAGAAGGGATGTGCTTGTATGCACACGTGCAGAAAATATAGTCATACAAACCTCATACAGAAACCTTACAGTTTAATATAACCAAGAGGAAAAAAGAGTGGGAGCTCTTACAATGACCAGCAGTTTTGCTGCCTCAATACTTTTTTCTTTCAAGTTACTCAGAAAGATTCCCAGAGCTGGCTCAAGACCTCTCAGCAACACAGACAAAATTAAATTTTGCAGCTCCATGGGTGAGAAGCTGAGAAGGGCTGGAGCAGGAACACAGAGCCACAGGGGAGCTGCAGTGAGATCAGCTGCTTGCTCTTGCTCCTGCTGCCTGGCAGATGGGAGGTTGTGAGCAACAACTGCTCCCACACCAGCAGCCGCCACCGCCGCCTGCCCACTTCCCAGAACTCTGGCATAGATAAATCATGTATTGGGGTCATGGACATCATTTGTATATTCACTTTGCCTCTGCCAACAGCCATTTTTTTTTCTGTGCGTTTTTGTTACATATTTGTTTTCTTCACAGAATTTTAACTCTAATATGTGAATCCTCTTAAAAAGAACCATTTATGGAATGCGCTATCATGAAGTACAGTATCAGTTGTGTTCTTTCATATATTTAATACAAATTGCTGCTAACACTAATAGCTTTCTGTTAGTACTTTCACCTTGCATCAGCTCTATATTCTCTTTGATGCTGAATGAGCAAGAAATGAACAAAATTATTTAGTTCCATATGTTTCCTGAAAAAAAAACTCTAGTATCAATAAATACTTTGTCTTTTATTTCAGCAAGCTGCTAAATTTAAATACAATGGTCCCCTACCAAGTCCTGCGCAGGTTCACAAACACTGGACAGTTTTGTGCCCTGAGGGTATGTTCTTGAGGAAGTTCTGATTAGAAATTGAGTTCACTTCCACAAGATGAAGAATGACTTATTCTGGTTTTTCAGATCCTTCTTAGTCATGTTTTAAATTTACCATTCATTCGAATCCTTTGTAGCAGCTGAGGTGTCCAGTACATTTTGCAACACTTTTTTCACTGCATATGGTACTGCTGATATTAAACATTCCCAAAGACTTTTCAAATATGTAGGTACATTTCCACAATACTTGAGAGTTCCTACCTCTTTTAGTATTTCTTAACATGGAACAGATCTTTCCACAGAGTCTTATCTATTGCTGTTTACTTTGCCATCTTCTTCCCTGACCATGTTTAATTGAGCTTAGGGCCAAGGTATTTTGAATATGGCTTTTGTGTAGGAAAAATGCCTTCTTCCTTTAATCTGATTTTCATTAATAAGGTTTCAAAATTGTCACCAGGAGGTTTCCTTGATCAGAAAACCAACAGTTCCTGCATTCTGGCTCTTAATTGCATGTATTGTTAGAAAGCTATTTCATATGAATAGATTGCTTTTGTTAGTCACAGGAAAAAGGAACACCTGTTGTTTCCAAAGACTTTTTAAAAATTCTGATGAAATATTCCTTAATCCATCACTGAAAACTTAATATTGGTTTGTTTGTTTGTTTTTTATTGCACAGCCACTTCCATTTTTAAGTAAATATATTTTTATATATATGATGTAACTTTTGGATCCATTTATTTATCCTAGAAATTAGGCTTGGAATGAAGAAGAGAAAAAAAAAAAAAAATCCCCTAGTCATGCCTACTCATCAGTGATTCACTTATTCAAATCTTTAAATCCAGACACCAGAATCAAAGGATTATGGAGTTATTCAAACAAGAACATGTTTCTCCCATGCTTTAGTCAGCTAAAATAGCTACTGGTAGCAGAATTTAAAATTGTTATTGGCTTTCATGGTAGCATCCAGTGAAAATACCAGGGGCAGTCACAATAGAGGGTTAGTGTTTTGAAATGACCCAGTATCATCCAGAAGTACTGGGCTATTTCCAGTTTACTTCTGAATGTTTACCTTCACCAGAGACTGTCTATTTAAGAAAGCTGGACAATGAATAAGTGCACATATCAGTGTAATAGAAACAAGAAAGTGGAAGAGTTTATAGAGTTAGGCAACACAGAATGAGGAACAGTTCAAAATATATATTTTACATATATCACAGAAATCTATTGGAGAATGCAAAATTGTTATTTGAAGTTTACATGCATCTAAATTCAGTGTTTCCTTTTTGTTTTCCAATAGCTTTTTTTTTTTGCTTTTTTTTTTTTTTCCCCGAAGCAACTGCATCCTGCATATATATTTGCTGTGCTAGGGATTAATGGTATTAGTATTCCCCAGCTGGGAGAGGTCTTCATTTACTGTCATTCATTTTAGTCCATCATTTCTTCTGTTTTCCGTGACCTCATTATAAGCCATAACTAACCATAGCATCTTTATGCTGTGGCTAGAAGAGTGGAACAGATCCCTTTGAAACTAATTTTTGATTTTGTTCTTTATTTCCTCTATTCAGCATAGACAAAGTATCAATGTGGTAATCATTATTTGGAGACATATGGTTAAATTGTAGCTAATAAACTTTTGCCCATAATTTCCCAGGAGGAAAGAGCTGCAATTTTTCTGTCTTTTTAAAGTTTGTCTCCCATGTCATACGCAGACTATCTTTTAAGGCATACTGATGGATTTAGATGCAGAACTCCTACATCAAAGTTCTGGGAGCCTGAACTACAAGCAGCATGATTCAAAATTTATTGCTCAAAATAATATTAATGTATCATTAAATACATACAATAGTTTGTAGATAACAAAAGTCAGAAAAAGAAGAGGATGAGTCAGTGGAAATCCAGGAACCCTAAAGTGAGCTGAACAGACATTTTGTAAGCTAAATGACTACTGTTAAACTGAAAAGAAAATTGAGTGATTTTGTAAGACCAAAGAGGAAGAATTAACTTCTAAACAGTCATACTTAACATAAGAAATCCCAAAACAACTAAGAAAATATCAAATAAATTTTAAAAAAAATAACTCAAAGCTGAATATTACTAGCTGGAATATGCTTTTTTTTTTTTTTTCTTAACGGTCTGCTAATACATAGGTAATTTATTCTGTCTCTCACAGTATAAATAATGGTTTATGATGTATTACTTTCAGCAAAGGACATTTCAGCAGAGAAATTTCAGCTTTGCAGATCTCACTTTGACCTATATACTTTGGGCTTTTGTTGACAAGACCTTTAGCAGCAGCTAATACATATATTCTACTACTACTATTCTAAGTTATATAAGAAATGCATGTAAAGGATTGACTTATTCTTACAGGTTGGAGGATCTTCACAGTGTGTGCACCTTCTATTTCAGTTTTGAAAAAGATGATATAACTCAATGAAGAGAATGGACCTCTGTTTTCTTGTGTAACTAGCAAAGAATTAAAACGTCTGAAGGTGATCTAAAGTTCAGAACAAGAACTCCATTATACTGCTAAAAACTAAATCAGTGTTCATATTAATTGAGCTTTACCTTTCAAATAACTCTTAGATTTTGATATCTGACTTGATTATTCCTGTAGGTGATAAGGATATGCTTCTATGCTAATTGTCAGGAAAAAAACTTATATTCTTATTTTTTTCAAGTATAGTTTTGCCTGTGATGTGGAATAAGGGAAAAATTTAAGGTAGAAAAGTTGTTACAGACTGATGATTTTAACAAAGTAATTGCAAAAATCAAAGAAGTCCAGAGCCATGAGAAAATGTGTCTCCTGAGACTTACAGAGAGTAAGTTTTGATTCAGTAAGTGATTGCTACATATTTCTGCACACCTTGGTGACAGGGAGCTGAGTCAATCAGGCAGGTATAGCAAGCTTAGAGCATGTTGGTCTCCCAGTTCCTTGCAGCCGCCTGGTATCTGAAGCTTGCCAGTTATGTATCATGCGTTTTATCTTCCTGATTCTGAAACTAGGTAAATTGCATATGGAAATCAGATAAGATAACTCCTTCATCATAACATCAACTTCTTTATCAAGATCAGGTAACAACATTTACATGTCTATGACTAAACCAGTAGCTCTTAAAATATATCGTTGTTTTCCTTTCTCCATCTTACTTCCTTGCTTTCTACCTTAAAAA
Source organism: Charadrius vociferus (assembly GCF_000708025.1). Taxonomy (NCBI): domain Eukaryota; kingdom Metazoa; phylum Chordata; class Aves; order Charadriiformes; family Charadriidae; genus Charadrius; species Charadrius vociferus. Next base: position 658,586 of record NW_009646849.1, on the reverse strand, counting down.
AAAAAAAAAGGCAATTATAAATTTGTGTCCTGTGAAATATAAGTATAAAATTAACTAGCCAGGACAATTCCACTTATGCAATATAGTCATGAGTCCATGAACAGAAAGATAAGCTAAAATCAAGAGCCTTAAACAGATGGAGCTTTACAAAAATTAGTGAGCAATTGGCATGCCTATAGTTTGCCAGAAGCTAGCTGCAAGTAAGAAAACATCAGACGCAGAAACTGTAATTTCTTTAATTTAATTCTTCTTTTTATTCTCCTTTTGCAAAATTATTTTATTTTTCTTAAAGGCAGCAAGATTAAAGTCCATCATCAACAAGAACAGAAGATATCTATTTGACTTTCTCCAAAAAAGACAGCTAAAATTATCTCTCCACTGTCTAAGATTGGAAATATATTTCTTCCTTTAAAAGTATCTATGAGACTAAAAGAAAAGGAGAAACAAGAAAACATGCATTGGAAGTCTTAATTATTCAAGTTTCAGGTGATATAACAGCTTTCTTACCTTTCTTTGTAAGATTAATAAAAGGTTTCTTTTATGGAAGGCTGTTATAGTAAAAGCAAACCACTACTAACATAACACAATACCTTAGGTCACACTTACAATTTTACCGTAAGCAACAGTAAAATTATCAACAACAATTCTAAAACAGTGTCCAAGAATTTTGCTATATTTCCTGCTTCGCTTGTCTGAAGATTAAATATTCACACATAAGAATGTAATATTAATCCTCAGACAATTTATTTAGATAGGAGAGCAAAATCTGGAAGACTTTCTTCAAATTCTTCACTATTATGAAGCCAATGATGTCCTTCTTCTGAGAAAATTAAACCGAAAAGAAAAAAAAAAAAAAAAAACAACCCAGAAATAATAACACTCTGCAGCTTTCCAGGCTTCCCAAGATCCACAGTTCTGAGTGGACAGGGACAATGGACAGGCCTGATCAACTGGCCTTATTCTTCAACCTTGTGCCCCAGCAGCTCTCTGACTGTGTAAGTCCAGCATTTACCAAAGGTGAAATGTACCACCAAGCAGTGCTCCCACTACCTTCCCATTGGTGTGGGGCTCCTTGCAACTAATACATAAAATGATAAATATTGCCTCCAGCCAAGCAAAACACTTGGTAACCATTGTAGTGCTGAAGGCTCAACTGGACCTGTTCACTACCTAACTGTATGAATAAACAAACATACAAGTTTTGCCAGATTACAGCATGAGCACTGATATAAACTATCTTTGCCAATCAAAGCAGCGACAAACTTCCTGTGACCAGCTTGCAACTCCTGTGTCATGCTAATGACAAAGTACATAATTCACTGGGTCTATTTAAGGGCAGTGGTGGAAATAATGCAGAGAAAGTTTACTTTCCTTAAAAAGACCAAAAAACAAACAAACAAAACAAAAACAGTCCCACTGCAGTTGTGATAGGGTGACGTCTACACTGATAAATTGCAGAAACGTAGAACACACTGCAACCAAAAAAACATCAACATCAGTGTTAAGAATGCTTTTTGCAAATCCTTTCCCATTTAATTCTGCAAAATAGTAAACACACAAAAACCTGAACATAGAAACAAGTGTGACTTACCAAAGAGAATGAATTGCAGGTTATTAGTAGTGCAAGTGCTTTTTCCAAGGAACTTTTTGCTGAGGACCAGAGGATGCAGGACAGAGTGTTCTGGATTTAATTTATGCACTGATTTTAAAAACTTTAAACTCTGTTCAGCAGTAATAGTCTACATTTTTTATACAAATACAACCTGTGACCAGTGTTTTTCTTATCAATTTATTTGTAGGTATAAGACTATTAGATGAAGTAACCACTTCACTTCCTGAGGTTTATTAAGTTACTTTTATGCACTTCATTTTGACATCAGTTAAAAATAGTGAGAGCGGCATGTCACAATTCTGATGACAGTTAGCAATGGTAAAACAGTTAAGTCGCCTCCAGCTGACTCTTTTGAAATACAGACAGTCCTTGATGTTCATGTCTAGTAGTTTGCTGCCACTGGAACAGCTGATGACATGTGGTAGCTGGCATTAAAGTGCATTGAATTATTTTCCCTTTCAGTGGCTGACTCTGAAGAGTTTTACACTCAGAGTGCTACACTGAAATGAGGAGATGCATTATCAATCATTAAAATCGCCTTGCATTTAAAAATACTTAGAAAGCGGAAAAACACTAGGATTGAGAAAATAATTCATACCCAATCAACTAGTGAAAAAAAAAAACAGTTTGGTGGGGTTTTTTTCCCTCCTTATGATATGTACATGAAAAGACTATAAATTCTTTGAATGTGTATATTAATATCTTGGACAAATGTTTGTTCAAGTCTGTCTTGCACATAAGTCACACTATTCTGCAAGTGTTTGGTGCACACTGTGATAAATGAAAATTATGCTACTACCTCTGTATATGATCAGAAGCCACAGGTTCTTTTTCTGCTCTGTACCTGGAGGAATGTGGTGCTTTTAAGGGGATATGAAACTTGGAGATACCCTTGGTATTTTCAGTCACTATCATCTAATTATTTTACTATTTCTTTCATAGTATTTGCTGATGAGATTACTATCTAAGCAGTTGAGATTAATTTAAGTTTCATCTTTTTTTGAAAAAAAAAAAAAAAAATT
>NW_009646849.1:610480-655924 GCF_000708025.1 Charadrius vociferus | reverse complement strand
CAGGAATGATCCAGTCTTGAAAGAAAAATAAAGGGCTTCATAATAATTACAATTTAAAGATTAATCTCTTCCTTTCTGAAGAACCCTTGTATTTGGAAATAGAAGACTGTTACATCTGAGAAAATGGAATCATAGAGTTAAAAGAAGTCTAGGACTTTTTCAGAAACACAAGGTCTTTCTTCCACTGCACTTGATGAAACATGAACTTAACACAGGTCTTTGAAACACTTGAACTGTTAAGTGGAAGGTTTAAGTTTCCCACTCTATAGTCACAGAAAATGGGCCACAGCTGAAATATATCATGAAATCCAGTTGCGATTCGTCTTTGTTGACCCATGTTATTATGTTTGTAACAAGATATTGCACTTACATTCACTGTTACATTCACTGTTTTACTCTAAAGAGATAAGACGAGAGAATGAGCTAGATCTGCAGACTGATACAATGGGTGAAACGTTGTTCCATAGCAGTAGGGCCCAATGTACAGAATCAGCAGCTCTAAATCCATTTTACTAGAGTGATTGTATCTGAAGATATGCACCTACACAGAAGGTACAGATGAAGGAAGGGGATTAGTCCGTTTACAACTGTAGCACAGAAAGCTTTCTCAACAAACTGTAGAGGAAAGAAAACAAGAGGGAAAACAAAATAAAAACTTGTATGATCTCACCATTAAAACCAAAAATGGGTTTGGAATACCGTTCTTCCCTAGCCACAGTAAACACCTGGGCCCAGTAATAATTGAAGTTCAAAGGGAACTAGTTGATAGACATTAGTTGTGGTTAAGTAAGTCAAGGGTATGATATAATATGAAAAGCCAAATGCTAGACATCTAACAGACATGAGCCAAGATTACTTCTCAGACTTACTTATCTAACATAGAGCTCATTCTATTCACCTGAGAAAAGCAGAAATTTGCCTAAGTGGGCCAAACTGAAACCAATGGCAATTCTATCAATGTTTTAAACAAGGAGTCACTAAACTAAATGAGGGAGATCCATGTAGTCCTAATCCCATCTCACTAGGTGCTTGATATGGATGCTGTACTGAAGGCATTCAGCCAAGTGATTAGTGAGACCCTCAAGTTTCAGGAAACACAGTCTTTTGAATCAATTGCCACAGGTTGAGAATCCCATAACAACAATACCATAAATGAAGATGCAGCAGATTCAGCATGATTTCTGCCAAAGTGGAATAGTATTTCTAAAAAACATTTAGTTGGAAGGCAAATAGAATAGACCTGGAAGGGACCTGCAATGATCAATTAGTCCAACTGCCTGACTGCTCTAAGGCTGACCAAAAGATAAACCATGTTGTTAAGGGCATCATCCAAATGTTTCTTAATCACTGACAGGCTCAGGGGATTGACCACCTCTCTAGGAAGCCTGTTCCAGTGTTTGACCACCCTCTTGGTAAAGAAATGCTTCCTAATGTCCAGTCTAAATCTCCTCTGGTGCAGCTTTGAACCATTCCTACATGTCCTATCACTGGATACCAGGGAGAAGAGATCAGCACCTCCCTCTGCACTTCCCCTCCTCAGGAAGTTATAGAGAGCAATGAGGTCGTCGCTGTGAAGCCTGACCTTGCTTCCACAGATCATACAGTTTCTTACTCCTCTTGAGCTTCACGAGGAGTTCCCTGTTCAGCCAAGCCGGTCTTCTGCTCTGCTTGCTTGACTTACAACACAGTGGAATTGCTTGCTCCTGTGCTTCTCAAAGATGGTTCTTAAAGGCTGCCCAGCACTCGTGGACTCCTAAGCCCTCAAAAGCAGATTCCTAACATACTCTGCTAAATAGGTCCCTGAATAGCTTAAAGACTGTTCTCCTGAAGTCCAGGGTAGCAACTCTGCTGTCCTTTTTTTCTCATTACACTGAAAATTTTAAACTCAACCGTTTCATGACCACTGTGGCAGAGACAGCCGCCAACCATTCCATCCCCAGCAAGTCCTTCTCTGTTTACAAACAGCAAGTCTAGGAGGACATCCTTCCTAGTTGGCACACCGAGTACCTGTGACAAGAAGTTATCTCCTACAAACTCTTGCTGAAAAAATGGAAAGTGTATACTACATTGTTCACAAAAATTCCAATGTGTGTAATAGACAAATCTTGCAGGCAATATCAGCTTTTCACAATAGCTGACTAGCTAATGACCAGCTTCCTTTGTCCTTTTTTCCCTTCTTCCCCTTCCCCTTTCCCTTCCCCCTTTTTTTTTCTCCCTTCTATGAATCCTACCATAGGTATTGTATATATAAACTATGTAGTTCTATGGTTATTTCACTGAAGCTATTAAAATGGAGGGGAGAAGGTAGAGGAGTGGGGAATGAAGGAGTAAAGCTAAGCCTGATTCAAAAAAAAAAAAGGAGGGCGGAGGATATGGTGTTATTTTAATTTTATCTTTTTTCAGACTACACAACTTTATTTAATTGTCAATAAATTAAACTAATTTTTCCCAAGTCAAGTCTGTCATTTGGTAAATGATCTGCCTGACATGTCTCAGCCCGTGAACATTTTCATCTTATTTTCTCCCCTGTCCTGTTGAGGAGGGAGAGTGAGAAAGTGTCTGGGTAGGGTCTTGCAGATCGCCAAGGTCAATGCACCATATTCCTACACAGTAAGAGCAAGATGTTTTCTAGAGTCCCCAGGTGATCAAAGCATAACAATAAACCAACAAACCAAACAAACACCACCACTCACAGCAAAAGAAATCACAACAGAGGAATGATACCTGTTCCTTTTGAACAGATTTTTGTACATTGCAGAAGAAAGTAAGGAGATTTTAACCTTACATTTTTCTTTGTATGAGACTCATTAGAGGAGCTACCTTGAGTTTGAAAATGTTCTGGAGCAATGCAAGATGAACCGTAATAAGTTGCTAGAGCCAAACAGTACTCTCCCAGGAATCATAGAACTTGGAAGGGAAAGTGAATTAGCAGCAATGATTACCTTAAAATTGCCCTGGTACTTGAGGATAGTGTGTCAAGAAATGTGATGTTGATTTTTTAAAAGGGTTCCAAAAGAGATATGGGAAAGTACAGGTCTGTAAGCCTGATATCTATAGTCAGAAAAGTAATAGGAACTATAGTAAAAAGTAGAATTGATGGCCGTGTGAAACCATATGATATATTAGGGAAATGTTACTGTTCTTGTAAAGAGAAAATCTTGCCTTAGAAGTTTTGAGCCATCCAAAATGTGAATAAACTTTATTTCGATTCCAAAAGGGTTTTTTAAACTGTGCTAACAAAGGTTAAAAGAAAAAAAAAAAAAAGGTGGTAGTGGTGTAAGAAGGGAGGCCCTTATGAGTGAGGAATGGTTTAAACTAATGGAAGAAGAAGGGTAGAGAAAAAGATTATTTTTTCACAAAGAAGAAAACTTACCAGTGAAACTCTTCAGTGACTTGAGTTGGAATTTGTACTGTTCAATGACTGGATGACCCCATAAGTCATCTGGAAATGTGTGTGAATAATGAGATGACACATTTTCCTGATTATATTGAGTTATTCTGGGAGAATTTTGAAGAATTGTTGAAGGTCTTTTAGAAATTATTGAAAAGGTAATAGAACGGCAGAGGAAATCCTGCGTAGATTAACATAAAACTAAGGAAATGGGGGAGAAAACATAACAAACTTCCTGTATAAAATGATTCATTGTTAGCTGATATTTCGAAGCAGAATGTTGGATCTTTGGTAAATACTTCAATAACAATGCTATCCCAGTGTTCAGTAACAGAAAAACAGACTAAATGTCAGGAATTTGTATAAAAGGAGCAGAGAAAAAAGTTATGCTTGTGTATATATTCATATTTCATTCATATATTGCCTAATATATGCTGTTCTTGTGCTCTCAAAGCAGAGACAGACAAAATGAAACATTCCAAGAAGGGCAATAAGAATAATGAGAAGTTCAAAATTGTGTCTATACAAAAAATGGATGAGTAATCCAGCCCTCTTCAGCCTGGAAAGGCTGAATGAGATATAACAGAGGTGAATAATCTTATGGGAGGCACAGGTAGAGCATGTAAGTATCACCTTCATCATCTCTTTTCTGTACAAGAATTAGGAGGCATGAAAAAAAACTGCTAGAAATTTAGTTCAAAACAGAATTGTATGGTACTTCAATGATGGGGTAAATATTCTGTGGAACTCCTTAGCAAATGAAACCACAGATGCTAAGATTTTGTATTAGCCCAAACATGGCAATTGCCTGAAAGAAAATCCATCAAGGATTATTACAGAAAGCACACCTGACTCGGGAGGTTCCTGAACTGAGAGAAGGTGAATGTTGAAATAATATTGAAGTATCATAAATGCTTGTCCTGTCTTAGACTTTTCAGGCATCTACTTTTGGCCACTGTTGGAGACAGACGGTTGGACTAGACAGACCTTTAGTGTGACCCCCAACTAGATGATCTTACATGCTGTCAAAAAAGCACAAATGAACAAAAAAACCTGCCCTTACAAGGCTTCTGAGTTCACAAACATATCAGGTCTCTTCTTTGAAACAAAGATCTTACAGGCTTCCCATAGTCTTGCTAGCACAGGAAGAAGCATAATGAAGATTATACAGCATATTATGGGATATTTGTCTGCCTCTTTTAGAGATTGATCTAACACCGAGTGAAGTCGCCAAGGATTCCTCCATTCATTTCAGTGGTTAATCATCTTTTAGTGGAAAGGGAAGTCCAGACAACGGACAAAAATCTGTGTATAAAATGCAATGCTATAGAGATGCATTTACTTGCAGACGATGTTAACAGCAGCCTGTACTCATAGTATTCTCCAAGTACAAAAAATGTGTTAATGTGTTAATGATTTACACTGAGTATAATAAATACAGGAGAAGCTGCAAACAAAAAACATCCTTTTGTGATGCTCTTCCCTGGCAATGTATGGCAGGCATGGCAGGCAACTCTCTGCATGCTACTTACGGTAGTCATCTTGTACTTGTTTTCCAGCTTACTACTAGATTAAGCCATTAGCAGCTCTCAATGCTTGAGATGCAGCTGTATCTGCACGTACATTTGTACAGCACTTAGGCGTTATCAGTTCCTAATAAAAACATTTGCGTTTCTTGTAAGGGCATATGACTGATCTTATCCTATAAATGCATTTAGTATTAGCTGACATAAAAGCACTGAAAAGGTTACCAAAGCCAAACTACATCATGCATGAATTAAAAAGAAGAAACAAACGCCCGTATTTCAAATCAGCATTTCAGTGTGTATTTCTCCTGTTGTATATAAGCATTTAGAAGACAGTTTATGTAGTCTTAGCAAAATAGTATGCCAAATGCTGACACAAAATGTGATTATGGGTTTTAAAATATCATTAAAAATCAAATGCTTGAACATCACATTTACAAAGTAGCAGAGAGACAGGTGCATGGCAAATATGGAAACTCCTCTCATAGCTCAATATATCTTGTCATACAGTTATAAAGTCACAGGAGAAGGAAGAATATTTTTAAGCAGTTATGATAGATGTTGATTTCTCTGCATACAGAAGTAAAGTATGCTTTGGGATATTTGTTCAAGTACTTGGTCAATTCTTAAGGCATGGGTTTAAAGAATAGTTGAAGGATTAGCAGTGCTTTTCCTGAGAAATACAAATTCATTTTCCTGAATCCATATGTGTTTTTTTCTGCTACAGTCTTAAGCCCTGAATGTGAGCTTCTTAAGATGTTTTTTTTTTAGCTTAATACTTATTCTAGGACTCTCAGTTCCTTTATGTTATCCAGTATCAAAACTAATCATAGAAAAAAAAAGAATCTGCAGAAGGAGGAGAGAAGTTGTTATTTATATGGCAAGCTTATTATGTACTTGAGCATTTTTCACTGAAGGAGAAAAAACACAGGAGCTGATGCTTCTGAGAGAAACGCTAGCTGCCTCCTCAATTTCTTTTGTGCATTGACTAATCTGACAGTACTGTTGGAGTACTTTACAAGCTGGAAATAAATCTCCCACACAGGGGCTGCCATTTTTTTTCCTATGCTTTTAGTAAGTTCATAGAATCATAGAATGGTTAGAGTTGGAAGGGACCTTAAAGATCATCTAGTTCCAACCCCTCTGCCATGGGCAGGGACACGTTCTACCAGGTCAGGTTGCTCAAACCCCCAAAATTAATATACTTAATATCACCACCAATATTTACCACTGTCAACGTGGTATGCACTGAAAGTCCCTTGGTCAAAGGAGTCCAGGAAGGCTGGTCATTCTTCAAGAAGGAAACTTTAAAGGTGCAGGAGCTGGCCATCACCATGTGTTGTAACACAAACCGACAGGAAGAAGACCAGCCTGGCTGAACAGAATGCTCTGGCTGGAACTCAGGAAGAAAAGGAAAGTTTATGGCCTATGGAAAAAAGGGCAGGCCACTCAGGAAGACTACAAAGATTTTGTGAGGCTGTGCAGGGAGAAAATTAGAAGGGCCAAAGCCCAACTACAACTTAAACTGGCTACTACTGTAAAATACAACAAAAAATGTTTCTATAAATATATTGATAATAACAGGAGAACTAAGGAGAATCTCCATCCTGTATTGGATGCAGGGGGAAATATAGTGACAAAGGATGAGGAAAAGGCTGAGGTACTTAATGCCTTCTTTGCCTCAATCTTTAATGGTAAGACCAGTTGTTCTTGAGGTTCCCAGCCCCCTGAGCTGGAACATAGGGACGGGAACCAGAATGAAACCCCCATAATCCAAAAGGAAATGGCTAGTGACCTGCCGCACCACTGGATGGGATCGACCCAAGGGTACTGAGGGAGCTGGTGGAAGTGTTCACCAAGCCACTTTCCATCATCTATCAGCAGTCCTGGGTAATCAGGGAGGTCCCAGTTGATTGGAGGTTAGCAAATGTGACACCCACCTACAAGAAGGGCTGGAAGGAGGATACAGGAAACTACAGGTCTGTCAGTCTGACCTCGTTGACAGGGAAGGTTATGGAACAAATTACCTTGAGTGCTATCATGTGGCACATACAGGACAATCAGGCCCAGTCTGAATGGGTTTATGAAAGGCAGGTCCTGCTTGACTAACCATAACTTCTTCTATGACAAGGTGACCCGCTTAGTGGATGAGGGAAAGGCTGTGGATGTTATTTACCTGGAATTTAGTAAAGCCTTTGACATTGTTTCCCACAGAATTCTCGTGGTGAAACTCGGTGCTTATAGCTTGGACAGGTATATGCTTCGCTGGGTTAAAAAAATGGCTGGACGGCCAGGCCCCAAAAGTTGCGATGAATGGAATTAAATCCAGTTGGCATCCAGTCACAAATGGCGTTCCCCAGGGCTCAGTATTGGGGCCACTACTGTTTAATATCTTTATCAACAACCTGGATGAGAAAATCAAGTGCACCCTCAGTAAGTTTGCAGACAACACCAAGTTAGGCGGGAGTGTTGATCTGCTTGAAGATAGGAAGGCTCTACAGAGGGATCTGGACAGGCTGGATTGATGGGCTGAGGACAACTGTATGAGATTCAACAAGGCCAAGTGCCGGGTCCTGCACTTGGGTCACAGCAAACTCACCCAATGCTACAGGTTTGGGGAAGAGTGGCTGGAAAGCTGCCCAGCAGAAAAGGACCTGGGGTTATTGATTAACAGATGGTGGAATATGAGCCAGCAGTGTGCCCGGGTGGCCAAGAGGGCCAATAACATCCTGGCCTGTATCGGGAATAGCATGACCAGCAGGACTAGGGAAGAGATTGTGCCCCTGTACTTGGCAGTGGTGAGTCTGCACGGTGAATACTGTTTTCAGTTTTGGGCCCCTCACTACAAGAAAGACATTGAGGTGCTGGAGCCATCCAAAGAAGGGCAACAAAGCTGGTGAGGGGTCTAGAGCCCAAGTCTTATGAGGAGCAGCTGAGGGAACTAAGGTTGTATAGCCTGGAGAAAAGGAGGCTGAGGGGAGACCTCATCGCTTTCTACAACTACCTGAAATGAAGTTGTAGTGAGATGGGAGTTGGTCTCTTTTCCCAAGTAATGGCTAATAGGACAAGATGAAATGGCCTCAAGCTGTGGCAGGGGAGTTTTAGTTTGGATATTAACCAAAATTTCTTCACTGAAAGGGTTGTCAAACATTGGAACAGGCTGTCCAGGGAAGCAGTAGATTCGCCATCCCTGAGGGTATTAGAAGGTGTGTAGATGTGGTGCTGAGGGACATGGTTTAGTGGTGCACTTAGCAGTGTTAGGTTAACAGTTGGACTTGATGATCTTAAAGGTCTCTTCCAACCATAACAATTCTTTTATTATATTATTGTATGATAAAATGCACCAGATTTACCCAAAATACCAAAATCTCATCTTGATTTTAAATAAATGTTCCAGTTTGCACAGTTTTCCAACAGAATAAAAGAAACAGAAACAAAACAACCTCCAAACAATAGAGTTAATACACTACTGGAACATGCTTCTTTTGTGTCTGTTTTATGTTTTAAAAAATGAATAAGTATTTATTGCTGGAATATATAACTATTTTTAGTTTAATAAAATCATTTTACATGGATTGACTATACCCAAATTTCTAACAGAATATCTTTTCTTTTAGAAAGTACTGTTCACCTCAGCATTGAAAATTTTAAAGATGTGAATCAACATATCTCCTAGGTTTCCTTGTACAAAAAAAAATCATTTATGGTGAGAAAAATAACATTTATATTGTAGATGTAAATAATGTTTGTGCTTTTAATTATCAAGTGTATAAGTAAAGTTATCATATTTGCTTAGTGTTACTTAGGTCATCTGCTGTGACATTACCTAACACATATAAGGTAATTCAAAATTTTGAAGTGGAAATAGAGGATTTAATTGTACAGGGAAGCTTCTAAATAAAATGAACTCACTTCCAATGTACTCAGTGATTACAATCCAATTAATTTCCATAGAAATCAGCAGTGCCAAGGACTTCTGAAAATTCAACTCTTTTTTTTTGTTTGTTTGTTAGGTCACTAGTGTTAGGTATTCAACTGTTTAAACATTAAACAAAAACATTGACAATAATCCACAATATTTCTCCAGTCTTTCATAAACAAGTCACCTTTCCACCTGTTCTTGTCTAGTGGCAAAATATCTATGTGTGCATGTATGAATACAATGAAGGAGAAGCAGAGGAAGAAATCAGTTTGTAAATCTCATTAATTCAGTGATTAGCACAAAGACAAATTATCCACATGCTGAAGCACAACATTATTCTCTTACAGAAGGACAAAAAGGGTGAGCTGATATTTGGTATGCAGTAAGTTAAGTCCATTTCAGTAAGTGAAGTGTGTAACATTACTCAAAATTTCTTATGTGGAAAAGATCTGCAGTATGCTGACATTACTCATCTTTTATCTTGTTCAGCTCACAGACACTGACACATCAACAATCGCATCTTCTATCTTTTTGTTTTATTCAAAATAATAGAAAAAAATATTATTTCAGCAATAAGCTTGAGCTTTTTCTTGCAGAAATGGGCAAGAAGTTACTGTGTTCCATGTCAGTAAATCCACTAGTCTCAAACCTCCTTAAGATTGTTTCCAGAGCATTTAACAGAAAAGGGTGACAATGTTAGAGGTGTGAATCCTTGAAAATATACCTTAAATGAAAACAGAGATGTGCAGTCTTATTTGACAGTATTTTGATAGAGTTTATTAGTCAATTTTGTATTTAATGGCATCAGTCTTATTTTGTGTTTATTTCAACGGTTGTAATTTCAAAACACCTTGAGCCAATCTTTCAAGGATTGCATAAACCTCAGCAAAATGTTTCCTAACCCGTCTGGACGCTGTCCTGTGCAACGCGCTGTAGGTGACCCTGCTCTGGCAGGGGGGTTGGACTAGATGATCTCCAGAGGTCCCTTCCAACCCTAATGATTCTGTGATTCTGTGATTCTGTGATACAGAGCTAATCATCCTGTGGTGGTATCTGGTTGGTCTATGCACAAGATGCAGACAGGGCTGCTCTCAAGTCTATTGTTTTCTTAACTGAGAGCCCAAGTGAGAGTGGATTAAGAAAACAAGAAGACTTGTGGACAAAGACTATCAATAGTGATTGCCATGGTTTCCCTAGTTGCTATACCATCAGAAGTGGGCTACAACTGGTGGGAACCTGGAGCCAATTTCCTGCCAGGGGCAGTGAGGAAGAACATCCTGGCATCTACATCTTCAGATGGCAACACATCAGGGGTCCCAGCAGCAGACATCTCTGCTGGGAATGGCTGCCACAGCTGTGAAAGCCAAAACTCCCAGATGGCCATGTGAAGACCAGGGAAATCATGATGCCTCCTGGCAGTGGTATTTTGAGTTGTGATCACAATACCCTTCTCTGAGTAGCTTGCGGCCATGGTGTAATCTGCTGTGAATGCCATGGAAAGATGCACATAAGCCAAGGTAACAGCTGCACCAATATGGGCAGCAGGATCCAAAGTAAAGATCTGACAGGGACAAAGGTTTTGACATATAGCATGTTCAGAGAATGATGTACTGAGTAAGAGGAAAAGATGAGTGATGCTCTTCACCTTAGCTACCACTTCAGTGGCAGCAGCAATAGCTTCACTGTGTGAATCTGATGCAATTACAAAGCTTTCTCCCTATTGCATGGTTATTAGAAGAGGACTGTCCACTTACTAATGATTAAGGGTATTTGGGGGGGGGTGGGGGGTGTTAATATGTAGCAGATCCAATGTGAATGAGCTGTGATTACTACCAAATGTTATCCCACTGAGAAAAATGTACTTTATTAAGTATTTCTAGAGATTTCAAATTGTATATAGAAGAGTACTTCCACATGAAATCTGAATTCAACAGAAGTGCATGATACTGCAGGGACAAAGCGATTACGACAATTAACAAAGAGGGAGCTGAAAATCTTCCCTCTGAAGCTGATACCTAAAGAGTGAATCAGGTGATTCTCATTTGAAACTTTTTTGTCTTACCTTCTTCCCACTCACCTTCCTCCCACTAAACATCTCTGTGATTTGGCTTGCAAACTACAGTATTAAATCTTCATTCATATGTTACTAGAGAACTGTTTTTATTTTAGTATAGAAGACCTTAATTCCCACAGACAGTAATTTTTTAACAAGAATTGGGCAACAGACTACAACAGAATAGGCCGTGATATAAATAGCAAAGTTGTCCTGGTAGACTTACTATTGAATCCTTGTTTGCTGCAGAATAGAGGATTGACAAAGTGAAATAATCTTTTAGTTCCTGAATGGAATAACAGGTGGGGAAGTGACATTGGAAATCCCTTTGGGAGAGGAAGAAGTTGAAGTTTCACAGAGAAACATTTGTATGTAGAGGTCAAGCTTCCCAATAAGCTATAGAACTTTGTGACTTTGATCTTAGACACTAAAAGTGGAGAGATAACAGATCTCAGCTGGGAGCAGGACACCAAGGGCAATCAGACACATCTGCAAGAAGATCTGGAGGTGTGGAATAAATTTCAAAAGTAACGTTCAGAGTTGTTTCAAAGAAGAAGATGTTATAAGTTACAGGAACTATCCATAGGTAGTTATGAACCCGGACTTTATAAAGGAGGCAAATTTATTGGATGAGTTCATTAACTACTGGAATTGTATTGTATATAACATGGGAACAGGCAGGGAATTAACAAAAAAAGCCTCACCAGACTGTAAGTTAGTAAAGATTTTCAAGTCTGATTGTTTGTGCTGCAGTGTTGTGTACATATAAGACCGGACTGGCAGAGCAGATACTGAACCTGGTTTTCAGGAAGAGCAATTCAAGAAAATTGGTTCACTGTTTAACTCAAGTTTTTTTAAGGGCACAAATGGAACACATCTTATATGCAGAACCAAAAATTTGCTGTTAGTCCGTTTGGGTTCTATCAGTCTAAGAGCTTAAGCTATCTAGTTACTACAGAAAAGCTTCATTAACAATACACTTGTTTGGGTTTTTTTACACATCCCATTACCAACAATTTCAAGGCAATGACAATATGGAACTTAAGATGACATTAATGTTAATAAGGGTGCAGTTATTTTTTGCACTGATGATCATCTTACTTGAAAGAGTTCCTGAAACCTTGAGAACAGGAAGGACTGTGATCCAGCTGAAACCGTATTCTAACTGCAGGTGATGTAAGGTGCAGCAAAAGGGGCAGTAGTCAGTACAAGTAAGCTCACAGCCTTCAAGTTTTGGATGTTTCTTTCATTTTCCAGATCCCCATTGAGTAGTACTGTTAGGGAGAGCATAAGAAAGTTGGTGCAGGTGCCCAATCTCATGAAATCCCCTGAATGAATCCTATGTTGAGTCTACTTACAGATTTAAAAGAGAGGCAGTCTTTTGTTTGTGTTTCTAACAGTTTCACCAACAAACTCTTGACCTTCACCATAGCAGGCATTCAGGACAGAACAGAAGGCATTGTTTTTCCATTATTTAAAACCTTAGTGTGCCAATATCTTGAGTTCTGCATACAGTTTTGGTCTCTGCATCTCAGGAAGCTGCAGATACTCCTGAAAACCAAGGACAATAGTAGTAGCTCTACTCAGACTGCAAAATTATTCTGCACTCTTCCTCATTCATAAATGTATATAGTGGTCAACACAGAGAGTACCCATGTGTGAGAGAGAAAGTTATGTAATACCAGTCCCTGTTTTGACACTACTGGTGTTCGAGTTCTGTACAGGAAACCAGAACTTTTACTTTAACTGATGTTAGCTGTAATACTAAGTGGTAAATTATTTTCTACAATAAATAATATTGCATTCATTTTTTAAGAGAAATTTTTGATGATTGTTAACTGATTTTACCAGAAACAGGAATTCAGGTATCTCTTTTACCACAGGTGAAAATCAAAACATGATAAAACAAATAAATTAATCAAGAAAAGTAATTCAGAGGACTGATAAACTGGTTACAGTTTATCAACTGTCACTTGGATAAATGAAAGTTAGTTTCCTTTTATGATTATTTAATGAGATCATACAACTCAGTGCCTCCAACCAATTCTTTTATCTCTTCCTAGAGATTTATGCCTCCTCAGTTAGAGCCTGGGCACACAAAGATTTCAGTTGACAAATACAAATAGGGTGGACCAAATAATTGCTTGAATAAACTAATCAGGTCAATGGTATGCAGCAAATTTCTAAATATGGTGGAATAAAAAAACTTTTTTAGATACAACAATGTTAGCAATTATATTATTGTATCTGAGCAGTTAAATAGAAAACCAGCATCAATCTCCAGTGCAGGAATATGGACCCTCTTTGGAAAATCAGGAAAAAAAAAAAAGTCTGATAAATTCTACATGTCCATCAACTGTTCATCTGAATCTTAAAGAATATAGTATCTTCCTCTGTTCCAGCTTTCTCATTTATCAGGAATATATTTGGAGGATTATTTGATGTTTATCAATTTAAATACTTGCTGTTCAATAACAATGATGTGCCTTTCTGAATAAACATCTATTGTACCTTCCGCAGAATCCCAGAACTGCTGAGACTGAAAAGCACCTCTGGTGGTCATCAGGTCCTATTGCCCCCTGCTCAAAGCAGGGCCAGCTAGAGTAAATTACTGAGAACTGTGTCCAGTTGTTTTGAGTACCTCCAAGGACAGAGACACTATAGACTTTCAGGGCAACCTGTTCTAGTGTTTGATCACCTTCACAGTAAAAAAAAGATTTTTCTTCTGTGCAAATGTAGTTTCCCATCTTTCATTTTGTGCACATTGCCTTGTCTGGTCACTGGGTACCACTGAGAACAGTCTGTCTCCATTTTCTTTGCTCCTCCCATCAGATGTTTATGCACATTGACAATATCTTCCTGAGCCTTCTCTTCCATAGGTTGAACAGTCCCAGCTCTCTTAGCCTCTCCTCATATGACAGATGGTTCATTTGCTTAGTCATCTCTGTGGCCCTTTGCTAGAATTGCTCCAGTAAGTCCAGGTCTTTTTTTGTACTGGGGAGTCCAGACCCAGTATGCCAGATGTATCTCCTGGGGCTGAGCAGAGGGGAAATAATCACCTCCCTTGACCTGCTGACAACACTCTTCTTAATGCAGCCCAGGATGCTGTTGGCTTGCTTTGGCACATGAATGCATTGCTGGCTCATGGTCAGTTTGTTGTCTACCAGAAGCCCCAGGTCTCTCTCTGCCAAGGTGATTTCCAGCTCGTCACGCCCTGGTCTGTACTGGTGTCTGGGTTATTCCTTTCCAGGTGCAGGACTTGGCATTCGCCTTTGCTGAACGTTATGAAATTCCTTTCAACCCATTTCCTCAACCTGTCAAGTTCCCTCTGAATAGCAGCACACCCATCTGGTCTATCATCCACTCCTCCCAGTTTTATATCATTTGCACTCCTGCTGAGGGTGTGCTCTGTCCCATCATCCAGGTCATTAATGAAGATGTTAAACAGTATGGGTCTCAGTGTTACCTTCTGGGATAGTGCACTAGAGACTCACCTCCAGCTGGACTTTTTGCTGCTAATCACAGTCCTCTGAGCCCAACAGTTCAGCCATTTTTCAATCCACCTCCCTTTCCACTTATCTAGACCTTACTTCATTACTTTGTCTGTCAGGATGTTACAGCAGATAATGTCAAAAGCTTTACTAAAGTCAAGATAAACAACATCCACTACTCTCCCCTCATCTGCTACATCAGTCGTCTCATTGTAGATGGCTGTCAGGTTGGTCAGCTCTTGAGGGTGCTAATAAACCAGTGTATGTATTATTCAGATATGCTAATGGAAAGACTAACTGCATTGGCAAAATTCTGGTGCACCACCTGACAAAAATCCTGTGTGGAGTGAAATGTGATTAGTTATACATTAAAAATAGATTTTATCCTATAAAGATATGTATAAAGAATCCCTCTACTGTTGTTACACAAAAAAAGAAAAACAAAACAAAACCCAAACTAAAACAACACACATCCCCCTGCCCCCCATGCCTGTTATTCATTCAATCTGAAGTTTATTTGTGAAACTTGTTTACTTTGGAGCCAAAACCAGTAATTCCCAGAATGATTATAAACTCACTAAATACCCGGCCACTAATGGGTTGACTTCAATAAATAAGTTAGGATGGCAGTATTAAATCCTTTGGGAACTCAGCAATTAAGCCAGTATATGCAGTTTACTAGACCAAAGTACTTCATCCAAATCCTATCTGTAAAAAGCATTTTCCCAGTTTTTCAACTTAAGACCTCCAGAAGCGCTTCTTGATTTCTAAGAGGGTCCCAAAAGCTCATTTTTCTGTGCAAATCTGGGTCACCCAGACCACAGCATTTGATTGAATTGTAGGATGTTGAGTGCTTTCTAGACTTCAGTAACTAACTTTTCCAGCAGTAAACTTTAATATTCCTTAGAACATTAGCTTAACAAAATACGACAACAGCTTAACTTCATAATAATCTTTTTTCTCCATGTACAGTTTTTATGCTATAACTCATATAACTACGTACTTTCACAGTTGTTAAATTTACCTTTGTCAGTCTAA
Source organism: Charadrius vociferus (assembly GCF_000708025.1). NCBI lineage: Eukaryota > Metazoa > Chordata > Aves > Charadriiformes > Charadriidae > Charadrius > Charadrius vociferus. The sequence goes on along the minus strand of NW_009646849.1, from coordinate 640,503 downwards.
TAGCATGATTGTTTTTCCATCTAAACTGCATGTTGACATACAGCACTGTTGGAATGGTGGGGCATAGAATTCTTTGAATATTACATAAGTGTTATTAACTAACTAACGTGATAACTGGCAATGTTCTAATTGATTTTAGATTTTTGTTTCTTATATCATCATTGATGGTTTTGGCCCATATTCTGCACCTAGAAAAAGTCATATGATAGAAAGGGAGGTTTTATCAGGAATTGGCCTAACTCATAACTGTGCCATGTCTGTAAACATAGCAGCACTTTACAGAGAGCACTGGTTACCACTGACCTACTTATGACTGATTCAGCTTGGATACTGAAAGCAGAGGAAAATTTACCTTCCATGTGTGTGAAAATAGTTTACAACAAGGGAGAAGTTTACAACAAGGTTGCACATCAAAAAAAGGAAAAAAGAGGGAAAAACAAAAAAAAAGAAAAAAAAAAAAAGACTTCTTAATCATAAGGCTAAGAAAGCATTGTCCAGAAAGGCAAAGATCTCTCTGTCATTAGTGGTCCTTAAAAATAGACTGGACAAACATTTCTCAGGAATGACTTTTTTACAATTGGACATGTTTTTGGCTGGGGCATGAACAGGAAGACTCCAAACTTCTGAACACAGCCAGGAAGCAAGGTGAAGAAGCTCAGTCACCGACAGGAAGCTCTGTCAGGCTAGTCAAAACCACCAAAGATATTATCAGAATAAAGATATTATCAAAGATATTATCCAGAAATGGTCACGAGGTGTAGAGCACAGTAAGAACACAGCTTCTCCAAAGTGTATGATGTTCAGGTGGGAGTTCCTGTGTCAGGTCTGTCACAGTTAATATGAAATTCCCATTCTGTTAAGGTATCAGCAAGTTGAAAAGTACCATTGATGTATGTGTTTCACCTCATATAGTGTTGGAATTAATTTGCTTTTATTTTTCTGTTATGTTGCACAGTGTGTTAATGTTGGGAATCCAGATTGTATTTTTAATTATTCAAAAAGCTACAATGGATTTAGGCCAGGGCTGTACATCTTTTGGACTCTAGCAAAACCTGGAATAAGCCCAATCAAGTGGACATAATCAACATTTATAAATGGTGACAGTTCACACTATATTTAACTTATTTTTCCTATTTATTTTAATGTGTCAGATAGCAAAGGAGACTTAACTATGGCTTTTATAACAGATTTCCTATTATTTCAGATTTCCTGTGCTTGGATAACAGTTTATTCCAGACCAGTCCGGCTTCCTTTGCTTGATCCTGCAGCAAAGTCGCAATAATCCTATTGGTAACATTACAGGCTGTTGCTATGGAAATTAATGTATTATCTCAGAAAAATGACAGATGGGTTGAAGAGGGAACAAGCCCATACTTAAACACTGATCCTTACATGACTAGCTAATCCCCAAACGCATGTCACTTAGGGACTAGCTAATTTCAAAGACTTTAGTGAAACCATACGAGCAACCAGAACAGCAGAGGACAGAGGATATGTTAAGTATTTTGCTTGGAAAGAGTTAAATTCTCTTTTCATTTCCACTTGTGGCCCACATTGCTTTTCTCTCTACATGTTCCAGACAACCTGTAGTAGGTCAGGAGCAATCATGATGTAGCAGGACTTCAGCAATATTGTGTGTTTACCTTAATACTAGCATCCACTCATCCGCCACTCTGTGAATTATGTTATTAAAGAGAGAAGTGATTTCCAGGACAAGGCAGCAGCAATAAAGTAGCTATCATTTCCTGATACACTTCAGATTAAAAACCAGAAAACAAACAAAGGTGATGTGTATTACTTTACCATCACACAAAGGGATACTTTGCATATTTTCAGTCTTTAATTGTTGGGGTTTGTTCTTTCTCTTAAATTTAAACAAAAACAATAGGGCTTTTTTTCTCATGGCAGTGTAAATCAGGTTAAATTATGGAGAAAGCAACATATAAAAAGTGGAATTTGCTCAAGAGGGCCATAGCTGGAATGTGGGTGAGAAACTCCTCTAGGACACAAGTACAAACAGGGAAATGGATCACAGAAGTAGAATGAGAAATACAGTGTGTTGGACATTTAAAGGAGAAAAGAATGACCATGGTATGGAAATATTGTCTAAGACTGACAAGTGATTATTGATTTTCATTCAATACAGAAAATCTTTTTCTTTCTGGGAAAACAGAAGGAAAAATACAACAAAATATCTTTTTTTCCTGTTAAGCAATATTGCAATTGACCATTTTGATTATTTTGTCTTCAGAATTATTTGACTGTTTTTTATAACTCACATAACAGCACATTCTTCTTTGATGGTGATTTTTTTTTTTATATATTTCTTGGCTATGAATAATGATATTGCAACAACTGTCAAAAACATATTACTGGTAAATACTTAGGAAAAAAAAAGATCACAGGGCTGTGATGCTGAGAATGAAAAGTATCTTTTCACAATGCTTTGAGTAGCAGCAAGAATCACTACATATGAAAAAGTACAAAAGTAAATCTGAGTCACATCAGTAAATAACATATTACTACTTTAAAATTATAAGAAAAATGTGTGTCAGAACACACTGGATTTAAAAAATATGACTGGATTTAAAATCTTCAGAACTGAAAGTCAATGACATAAACTATGTCATAATTTTATTCCCAAAAAATAAAAATTCCACAAGTGTAAGTTATAATTTGAATTTAGGGGGAAAAAATGCTACTGCTATGAAAGTTGGATGTATCTTTTGCAAGTTATAGCAATAATACCTGCATTGACCCACTCTTTGACCTAAAATTCAATGAAACAAATAAGCAAAAAAACCTACTATCCACACCCCAGAGAAAAGCTGTGCAGTATAACAAGCAGGATTAGAAAACATGGATTGACGGGTCATGCCAGACATCTGTTGTGTAACGACACACATCATGCTCTTTGCTACTTTGTATTTTATTTTTTATTTTTATGTAAAGTTAATCAGGTGGATACACGAGACATTAAATTCTGCAGTTTTATTTAAGCATCTGCTAGGGACACAAGTGAATATAAAAGAATGACTTCCAATGGACTACTGTTTTTGCTGTTAGGTGAAAGTCACAGATAGGGCAGAACCATTAGGAAGAGATAATAATGTTGTAATTGAGTAAAAAGCAAAGCTGATGTCCAAAGAACAGTGTAATGGAGAAAGCAATATAAAGTGGATCTGGCCTGTCATTGATGCCCCCTCCATGAATAGAGTATTTCTGTAATTCGTTTCTTACATAAACGTTGAAAGATTGTTACGTGGGTCAAGGATAACATTAGTAATAATACTTTGATTGGATTTGTACCTTCTCTTTCAAAAGAAATGGTAATATTTTGTCCTGAAAAGGCAGTTTTAATGATCAAATATTCTTGATATCATTAGGAGTTGATTATACGCTCTTCTTCCAGAAAGCTAGCATGCAGGTCATTTGAATATGAGATAATATTTTTGAAAAGATAACTTCTAAGATAAAGAGCATCAACAGACGTGTTGACAGAAGGAAACAAATAAAGACAGAAGGAATTTAGTGTCACAAGTATTTATTATGCAAAAGGTAGAGTGGACTTATACTCTAAAATTGCCCTGTATTTCTGCAGAGCATTGCCTGATACCTTTGAACTGAGAAAAGAATGCAAAAGAGATCTCATGCCTTAAGTATACTTACAGGATACCACAGAAACCTTGAAAATTTTATAAACTGAATTTATACCCCACAAGCATATAGACAGAAATCAAAAGGTGTTAAAGTATTTGAATGAGCCATTTATGTTTATTTTCAATGCATCTGTATTTAAAACATTTCACTTTTAAGCCAAATAGTCTCTAGTTATGTTTTCAGTGTGGTACTTTGAGGCTATAAGGATGATTCATGTCAATTAATGGAGGTTTAGGTCAGAAAAGCTGCAGGTTTTTTGCATGCAAGGGTTCACTGTGGAAGAGCTTAGTGAGATCTTAATATCTTATCCTTATTTACAAGACAGAAATTTGATAAAATCATAAAATCGTGGACTCATAGAAAGATTTAGGTTGGAAGGGACCTTACAGATCATCTACTTCCAATGCCCCCTGCCATGCGCAGGGACACCTCCCACTAAGACCAGGTTACTAAAAGCCCCATCCAGCCTGGCCTTTAACACTTCCGAGGATGGAGCCTCCACAACTTCACTGGGACACCTGTTCCAGTGCCTCACCACCCTCATGGTGAAAAATTTCTTCCCAATATGTATTCTAAATCTACCCTCTTCCAGTCTGTAGCCATAACCCTTCATCGTATCACTACATGACCCTGTAAAAAGTCCCTCTCCAGCTTCCTTGTAGGCCCTCTTCAGATACCGAAAGGCTGCTACAAGGCCTCACCAGAGCCTTCTCTTCTCCAGGCTGAACAACCACAACTCTTTCAGCCTGTCTTCATAGGAGAGGCGCTCCACCCCTCTGATCATCTTCGTGGACCTGCTCCAACAGGTCCATTCCCTTTTTATGTTGGGTGATCCAGAGATGGATGCAGTACTCCAGGTGGGGTCTCACCAGAGCAGATTAGAGGGGCAGAATCACCTCCTTTGACCTACTGGCCACGCTTCTTTTGATGCAGCCCAGGGTACGGTTGACATTCTGGGCTGCAAGTGTACATTGACAGCCCATGTTGAGCCAACATCTAGCTTCCTTGTAGGCCCTCTTCAGATACCGAAAGGCTGCTACAAGGCCTCACCAGAGCCTTCTCTTCTCCAGGCTGAACAACCACAACTCTTTCAGCCTGTCTTCATAGGAGAGGCGCTCCACCCCTCTGATCATCTTCGTGGACCTGCTCCAACAGGTCCATTCCCTTTTTATGTTGGGTGATCCAGAGATGGATGCAGTACTCCAGGTGGGGTCTCACCAGAGCAGATTAGAGGGGCAGAATCACCTCCTTTGACCTACTGGCCACGCTTCTTTTGATGCAGCCCAGGGTATGGTTGACATTCTGGGCTGCAAGTGTACATTGACAGCCCATGTTGAGCCAACATCTACCAACACCACCAAGTCCTTCTCCTCAGGGCTGTTCTCAGTCCATTCTCTGCCCAGTCTGTATTTGTGCATGGCATTGCCCCAACTCATGTGCAGAACCTTGCACTTGGCCTTGTAGAATTTTATAAGGTTTTCATGGGCCCATCTCTCAAGCTTGTCCAGGTCCCTCTGGATGGCATCCCTTCCTGCCAGCACGTTGACCGCTGCACAAAACTTGGTCTTACCAGCAAAGTTGTTGAGGGTGCATTCAATCCCACTGTCCATATTGCCAACAAAGATGACAAACAGCATTGATCCCAGTACGGATCCCTGAGGAACACCACTCACCACTGGTCTCCTCATGGGCGTTAAGCTGTTGACTGCAAGCCTTTGAGTGCACCAGCTCCTTATCTACAGAGCGGTCCATCGGTCAAAACAGTATCTCTCCAATGCAGAGACAAGGATGTCGTGCAGGACAGTGTCAAATGGTTTGCCCAGGTCCAGGTATATGATATCAGCTGCTCTTCCCTTATCTGCAAATGCTGTAACATCATCATAGAAAGCCAACAAATGTGTCACACACAGTGTGCCTTTAGTGAAGCCATGTTGGCTGTCATCAATCACCTTGCTATTTTCCATGTTCCTTAGCAGAGTTTCCAGGAGGATCTGCTCCATGACCTTGCCATGCACAGAGATGAGATTTACCAGCCTGTAGTTCCCGGGGTCTTCCTTTTTTCCCTTTTTTAAAAATGGGGAGTTATGTTTCCCCTTTTCCAGTCAGTGGGAACTTCACCAGACTGCCACGACTTCTCAAATATGATGTCTAGTGGATTAGAAACTTCATCTGCCAGTTCCCTCAGGACCCATGGATATATCTTATCAGGTCCCATGGATTCGTGCACCTTCAGGTTCCTCAGCTGGTCTCAAGCTTGGTCTTCTCCTACATTGGGCTGTTCCTCATTTTCCCAGTTGCTGCCTTTACATTCTGCAACTTGGGTGGTGTGGTTAGATCCCTTACCGGTGAAGACGGAGGTAAAAATGCTGTTGAGTGCCTCAGCCTTGCCCGTGTCCTGAGTGACCAGTTCTCACATTTCCTTTTGGCGGGGGCCTACATTTTCCCTAGTCTTCCTTTTATCACTGACATACATATAGAAGCTTTTCTTGTTGCCCTTGACATACCTGGCATATTTAACTCTATCTGGGCTTTAGCTTTCCTAACCTGATCCTTATCTGCATGGACAGTTTCTCGATATTCCTCCCAGGCTACCTGTCCTTGCTTCCACCCCCTGTAGGCTTCTTTTTTCTGTTTGAGTTTGTCCAAGAGGTCCTTGTTCATCCATGCAGGCTTTCTGGCCTTTTTGCCTGACATTGTGTTTGTTGGGATGCTTCACTCCTGAGCTTGGAAGGCATGGTCCTTGCACATTATGCAGCTTTCTTGGGCCCCATTTTCCTCCAGAGCTTTATCCCATGGTACTCCACCAAGCAGATCCCTGAAGAGGACAAGGATAGTGAGCTCACTGTGTGCCCTCCTTGCCGCCCTAAGGATCTCAAACTCCACCATCTCATGGTCACTGTAGCCAAGGCTGCCCTTGAGCTTCACATTCCCCACCAGTCCCTCCTTGTTGGTGAGAACAAGGTCCAGCATGGCACCTCTCCTCTTCGGCTCCTATGTCACTTGCAGAAGGAAGTTATTGTCGATGCATTCCAGAGACCTTCTGGATTGTTTATGCCCTGCTGTGTTGTCCTTCCAACAGATATTGGAGTGGCTGAAGTCCCCCATGAGGACCAGGGCCTGTGAACATGAGGTTGCTCCTATCTGTCTATAGAGGGCCTTATCCGCTCTGTCTTCATGGTCAGGTGGCCTGTAGCAGACCCCTACTGCAACGTCACCTGTCCCTGTCCTCCCTTTAATCTTGACCCATAAGCTCTCAGTTGGCTCCTCCTCCACCGCCAGGCAGAGCTCCATGCACTCCAGCTGGTCCTTGATATAGAGGGTGACACCCCTTCCCCTTCCTCGTCTCCCCTTCCTGTTCTTCCTAAAGAGCCTGTATCCTTCCATTCCATCACTCCAGACACAGGAGCCATCCCACCATGTCCCCTCAGTGCCAATAAGGCCATATCCCTTGAGGCATGCGCACATCTCTAACTCCTCTTGTTTGTTACCCATGCTACCTGCATTTGCATAAAGGCATTTAAGTTGGGCCCCCAATGAAGGTAGCTTACTTGCTGGAGTGGCTAGTTTTTCTTTATGCTGCACTCCAGGTGCTCTCCTGCTGACCTGCAAACGTGTTCCAGATTTTGAGCCTCTCTTACTGGTATTTGCATCATATTGGTAGGAATGGGATGGATTACAGCTCTTCTCCCCTGGCAACTCTCGTTTAAAATTCTCTTCACAAGCTTGGAAAGCCTCTGACTGAAGATATTCTTCCCCTTTTCTGACATGTGGATCCCATCCAGCCCTAGCAGACCAGGTTTCTTGAAGTAAGTCCCATGATCTAAGAAGCCAAACCCCTTGCTGTGGAACCAGTTCTGTAGCCAGTTATTGATTTGCCAGATGTGCCTGGCCCTATCAAGCCCCTTCCCTTTGACTGGGAGGACTGATGAAAAAACTACTGGTGGTCCTGAGTCCCTAACTGCTTCTCCAAAGGCTCTATAATCTTTCTTGATAGTCTTCAGGCTGCTCCCAGCTGCATCACCAGTGCCTCATGAAACAGCTGCAGCGGATAATAGTCTGAGGACTACGCAAGGTTTGGTAGTCTCTCAGTTACATCCCTGATATAAGCACCCAGCAAGCAGCACACCTCCCTAAAGAGTGTGTCAGGCTGGCAAATGGGTGTCTCCATCCAGTTCAGAAGAGAGTCATCTACAACTACCATCAGTCACCTTTTCTTAGTTGCACTGGTTGTTATATGTGGAGCAGATTGGAAAGTCTTACTCAGCTCCAGCACCTCTCCTGATACAGTAGGTTTTCCCTCTTCACTCTGCAGAGCAGTGAAGCAGTTCTTCAAGGGCACCTGTTTTGGGGAGAAGTCTCTTTCCTCATGCTGGTCTTTGCAGTTACAAGCTTACGTTCTGTGCTACTGACCTGCCTTCCTTCTGTGTGATCCAGTGTGGCAGGTTTTGACTGTTTGGCTGTGGGTTGTGGGTCCACTGCAGTCTGTGTCTGTAACCAGCTGTCTGTCTCCTCCTCAGCCTCCCTGATGCTACACAGCCTCCTCACCACCTCCTGCAGCTCAGCCACCTGATGCAGGAGGTCCTCCATCTGGGCACACCTTTTGCAGGCAGGTGTGCTGCCTATCCCTGCCCCAGCAGAAAGGTCCAGACACCTCTTGTGGTCTGAGGTCTGTACCTTAGCTTCTCCCTTCAGCAGCTCCATCTGGGTGGAGGCATGGGCCACTACTGGTGTGGATGGTGCAGAGCCCCGAGCCTGAGCTGCAGCTTTTACTCTCAGATGAGTGCCCACCATTCTGCCTTGAGTGCCCTTGTCCCATGCAGATGGTCACAGAACAGTGCCCAGTGCTCAACCAGTGGAATGCTCCTCCTTGGAAGAGGCACCCTTCTTGCATGTCCTGCCACGCCATGCCCTGTTTGCCCATTCTCGCCACACTCCTGGTCACCCAGACTGCTTTTTTAAAGGCAAGGTGTGGTCACCATTGGTCTGGCAATGCCCAGGCCTCAGCAGAACCTCCTGTGAGAGCTCCCGGCTCCTGGCGTATCTCTCCACTGCCTTGATGAGTCCTTACTTCCAGGAAAACCACCTGTGCGCTGAGGTCTGCCTCTCTTCTCTGGGTTGGCTTGGCTCCAGAGCAGCTCCCTTCGGTGATTGACAGTTTCCATTACGCTGCATTGTCTTACATTGAAGTGTCAGTAGCACAGGTTTCAGTACAAAGCACTGAAATGAACAGAAACATAACAGAAAAATTAAAGTATATAGAAACAGAATACTATTAATCACAAAACTCTAAAGGAGCTCAAATATAGAGCTGTCAGATGACTGCTTGTCATGCATAACCCATTATTAGAAAGGGACTAGATTGCATAAGATAATAGAAAGGACTGTGGACTAGCAACACTGATTTCTGTACCGGACAAGTTGGTAGAAACCAGCTAAGGATAGACCTATGTGCATCGATAAGTGACACTCTGGGAAGGATTCAACACAATTTTCAGTGAAGGAAGTCAAGAATCAAAATCTGTTCAAGTTTTGTCGTAACATCTTTTGGATAAGATTGATCATGATGATACAGACTGCTTGGATTTCCAATAAACTTTTATAAGTTACCTTGACAAAGGTTCCTAAAGAGACTAAATTGTCATTGCAAGAGGAGGGTAGATGTCTCATAGATTTGTACAACCAAGTTTTTGGGAAGAAGTAAGAAAAAATAGGAAATCAAAGTTGCAATGAAGTAAGTTTTTTACAATGGAGATACCCACAGAGGTTTTCAGGCAACTGTGCTGTGCACAATGCTATTCAAACTACTCATAAATAATGTGGAAAATGGCATATAGGGAGGTGACAACAGCCTGCTGACAATACAAATTAGAACGGACTACAAAGAGCCTCAGAGGGATCATATATTTGTGAATGACTGGGTGATAAAAATGACAGATGAGACCCAGCATTGATAAAGGCAAAGTAATGCACACAAAGGGGAAAACAATCACAACTACACATATAGAGCATTAAGCCCTAAATAACTATTAACATTCAGGAAAGAGAGCTTATTGTCATTATCGATGGTTCTGTGAAAATATCAGCTCACTGTTCAGAAGTAGTCAAAAAAGTCAAGTAAAATGTTGTCAATTAATAAAACAAAAAGAAAGCAAAGTATTTTGTTATGTCATTATTTCTTTTGGGTCTACACCTGTCCTCCCTCTCAAAATCATGTAAAAGATCCAGAAACAGTGCAGAGTGACAGAACAGATCAAATGTATAGTGAGTTTCTACGTGACAAAAATTAAATATCCCCTGGTCTTTAGTTTAGATAAACTATGAGGAATGAATGATATAGAAAGTCAGACAAATGTTACAGAAAATGAATAGGCAATGTTTATTCTCCATTTTTCCTAAGAGTTTATTGTACAGCTGATGTAAAATTGGCAAAAGCACATATGTGGTGGGCTGACCCTGGCTGGACACCAGATGCCCACTGAAGCTCCATCACTCCCCCTCCTCGGCTGGACAAGGGAGACAAAATATAACAAAAGGTTTGTAGGTCAAGACAAGGACAGGGAGAGATCATTCACCAACTACCATCATGGGCAACCAGACACAACTTGGTGAAATTAGCTTAATTTATTACCAATCAAATCACAGTAGGGTAATGAGAAATAAAACTAAATCTTAAAGCACCTTCCCCCCACCTCTCCCTTCTTCCCAGGCTCAGCTTTACTCCCGATTTTCTCTACCTCCTCCCCACAACTGTGCAGGGGGATGGGGAATGGGGGTTGTGGTCAGTTCATCACACAATATATTTGCTGCTCCTTCCTCCTCACACTCTTCCCCTGCTCCATTGTGAGGTCCCTCCCATGGGAGACAGTCCCCCATGAACTTCTTCAATATGAGTCATTTATTGGAGTTCTTATATAGCAGTTCTTCCTGAACTGCTCCAGTGTGGGTCCCTTCCACAGGATGCAGTTCTTCAGGAGCTGACTGCTCCATCATGGATTCCCCATAGGGCCTTAAGTCCTGCCAGCAAGCCTGCTCCAATGTGGGCTACTCTTTCCACAGGTCCACAGGTCCTGCCAGGAGCTTGGTCCAGTGTGGGTTTCCCACAGGGTCACAGACTCCTTCAGGCATCCATGTGCTCCAATGTGGGGTTCTCCACAGGCTGCAGGTAGACATCTGTTCCACCGTTAATGTCCATAGGCTGCAGGGGGACAACCTGCTTCACCATGGTCTTCATCACAGGTTGCAGAGCACCTGGAGCATCTCCTCCTCCTCCTTCTTCACTGACCTTAGTGTCTGCAGAGTTGTTTCACATATTCTTACTCCTCTACTCAGCTGCAAGTTGCACAGGTTCCCCCCCCCACCCCCCACCTTCTTAAATATGTTATCACAGAGGCGCTACCACTGTCACTGATGGGGTTGGCCTTGGCAGGTACATCGTGGAGCCAGCTGGCATTGGCTCTATTGGACATAGGGGAAACTTCAGGCAGATTCCCACAGAAGCCATCCTTGTAGCCCCATGGCTACTAAAACCTTGCCATGTGAACCTGGTATAGTATATGTGGAGCACTTTTCCGCGTATGTATAATCAAACTATGGAATTCATTAATATGGGAAGTGCATATGAAAAGTTCAAAACTGATTAAGCAAATTCATTGAAGAAATGCCCATGTATTAAATATGGCGCTGTGGACTCAGCCTCAGGAGTGGGAAGTCTCAGAACCAACATTAACCAGACACTGGAGCCAGGGTGAAAGTGTTCACTGCTCCCCATATTCTTTTTCTAATCATCTACCACAAGGCACAGAGAGAGACAGGAGAACTTTAACCTGGCATAGTGGGACTGTTTTTACATAAGGGACAAGCTGTGGAAAGGGTGAGCTAGAGAGGCATAAAAGTCCTGTTCTCAAATACACGGAAGTCAACAGCTGGAATCCCACCAGTGCCGGTAGAATTGGCCCAGACCTACATCTTCCTCTCTACCCTTGCATTGCCATCCCCTGACTGGAGATACAGGAGGAGCTGCAACCCTGCGCATCATGAAGTTACTCTGAAGACTTTGAAAGAGACTTAAGATACTCACGGACTTTCCACAAGTAATTCGTGCTGACATGAATTACAGCTAACAGGACAAGTCTGCTTGCCAGCAGCGCTCAGCACACATGGGATGTAACATTAAGGGTTGTCACAGGCTGCCAAAACAGCCCTCTTCCATGCACTTCCTAAGCATTCTGCTTTTTCAGCAGCTGTGAAGAGAGTATAAGTTAAAGCGGGCTTCAATATTTAAAGTTTAACAGCATGGGGCAGATTATTTTCCCTGTTTGATCATTTTCCACCTGGCTTTCTGCCGTTCCTCAGTTTTGGTCTTTGTTCCTACTTCATCTAAGTTGTTTCCTTTGCAGGTCCATCAGACAGACATTATGCATATATAGTTCAAACAGACTGAGGAAGATAGCTTTGTAAGCTTTTGCTCCTGTACTTCTGCATAGCGTAAGAGACATCCAGAGCTATCACAGGAAAAATGATACTATATTTTGAAAGGAAGGCTGTTTGTTTTATTTTACCTCCATCCGTTTTAAATATCTCTAATAAACATCTTGCCATAATATCTGAGTGCTAACAAGTACAAATTAGTTTTCACTTAGAAAGAGAGCTGAACTGTTTCACTACAAAGACCAGTGTAAAGAACACCTGTGCTTTTAAACATTTTTTGTAAGAGCTTTTTATTATTTTTTTTTTTAATAATTGCTTACAACTCTAAACTTTTATCAACAACTTGATAGCTGGAATCTTCCCTCTATAGCAGAACCAAGATCCATGGAATTTGCTAAAGGCAGGAGTGCTATAGCTATAAAATAAACATCAACTGTTTCATAATTTAGAAAGAAAAAAAAAAGTTTTCCCCCTGCAGACTCTGTAAACAGCTATCAGTTTCTAAACCCATGAGAACATTAACCTCTTTATGAGACAGAGTGTTGCTGTGCACTGTGAAGCTGTGCCTTGGAGCAAAGGTAGTGCCCTATGTTGTTACCTATACCACCAGATGAAGCTCACCTCCTTTTTCCATCTTGGTAATAGCAGACTAATGAAAATGATTCACTATTTTTTATTTAAATGATTACAAACCACCATGATACTACTACTCCTAATTCAGTAAAGCCAGTTATTATGATTGTACCAATTGATTTTGTCAGAAAACCTTTTGAAAAGCTGAAACTATACCATTAACAAAACTATTTATACAGAAAGGCAAAACGATGATCAACCATAGTATTTCAGTCAAGTCAGACTTGATTGTAGCACTAAACTCCTGGGCTTTTCTCATTAGAACAGTGCATTGCATCTCTTTCATATGTACCAGTTCTGGTTTGTTTTTTTTTTAATGCATTTTTTCTCCCATGCAAAATCTCTAACATTCCCTTTTTTAAACACCATCCACCATAGAATCATCCTTCCTTTTTTCATTTGAGGTTTCAGTTTTCCTACTCTGTGTCTCTGAAATCTATATTAGACTTTTATGGCATAGTTTCACAGAATCTCAGGATGGTAGGGGTTGGAAGTGACTTTTGGAGATCATCTAGTCCACCCCCCCTGCCAAAGCAGGTTAACGTAGAGCAAGTTGGACAGGAATGCATCCAGGCAGATGCATTCTTTCATTCTATATGAAAACAATGTGCAAAAAACATAAACTGTTTTACAGCATACAAAAAAAAGTCATTCCATCTTTGCTGCATAGATACATCATTCTGGTTTTATTCAAGACACTTCAAAATGCAAAAATGTAACAGCACAACTTACAAACTATCAGTTACTATTGAGTTCTTGAGGCACATGGTAGGCTTTACTTAAGAACTTCCCTTTTTCTCATGAAGTTAAAAAACATAAGTTTCATTGAGCATCACTGAGACAGGCTCGAGGTTTTGCAACTTTAATGTCTATTTTCCTTAATTCAGAATGTGTACATTTAGTACTATGAGGCACCAGCCAAAAGTCATACATAGTTACTGTCCAATTATAACATATAGCTCAATGTGATACATCTAAGAATAAAAATAAAATCCACTGATTTCTATGCTCTTATATAGCTATTGCCTCTAAATAAATCTAGTAGAAAAGTTTGTGAAAACACATTCTTCTCAATTCTCTACTCATAATCACTCTGGGAAAAAAAAAAAAAAAAAAGCAGGAAAACCTGATTAGTTTTTGTAATAGATAGAGTGCATTGAAAGACTTTAAATGAAGACAAGTAATAATTACTGTTGCGTCATTCTGGTTGAGTGATCCTTCCCCAGACAAATTTTTTTAAAGTTCTCACAGCAGTTACTTTCAGATTAAATGAAACAGATATGCTAAACTTGTACTGAAAAAGATGAGGTAAAAAGAAAACTTTGTCTATAACCAAGTATTGTACCCACATATTCTAGATATCTCTCAAGTCACTTTATTTTGTATAAAGACATTTTTTTTCAAGCAGGTGGTGGAAGCTGTATTGGGAAGGGAACTTCCGTGTCAGTAGGAACAGTCAGAACGTAGGGTTAAAACCAGACTTCAAGTGAAGTTCTACAAATTTTAGATGGGAGAAAGAGGGATAAAGAGCCTCTTAAAAAAAAAAAAAAAAAAAAAAAGCGCTTTTTATTTATCTCAGTCACATTTCACAGTGAAACCCACTTTGTTGTATAGTTGTACTCTGTTTCAGAGAACACAAATTTGTCACTCAGGCAGCTGAGTTGTCCGGATGTTATAAGTAGGCATGATATACTTAATGTTGGTTTGTGTCTTTTTCTTTTCATTCTCTAACTCTGTTTATTCTTTTAAAGCAATAGCTTTCAATAAAATCCTCCCCTGTAGCCCTGCTATGTCCCTAGTCAAGAAGGATACAGATATATAAAAAATAAAAAATACAGAAAGAGAAAGATGTATTAAACCACTCCCCCAGCACCCTGGGCACTATGAAGTTATATGGAAACTGACACACGGACACAGTTATACTTCTTCTGATGAAGCTACTGTAGACCAAAGCTGAGTACTAAAAAAAAGGAGACTTGCCCTAAGAAGTAGGAGGGTCCTATACAACCCATAAAAATTATTATTTCTACCTCCTATAAGGACTGAATTTCAGTGTATTTGAAATCCTGGGCTGAGAACATGCCAAAATTGTCTGTATTACTGAAACCAAAAGGCCTTATCCTTGAGTTCTTGTAATTCCTTTTTGTGGTACTGCAGTGGAAAAAAAGACTTTATCTTGCCTTAAGGCAATAGCTGTCATAAGGAAATCCTCAGCGGATGTATGGCTGCCTTACCCAGTAGCACAAAGGACAGACAGGCCAATAGGATTTAGCTGTAAGTACCTGACATAAAATCCTCCTTTTCCCATCACTAACACCACCTTATCTTTCTCCCTCTGCCACTTTGAGCCAGCTGGGTGGGAAAGGAGAACTTAGAGATTTCTGCTTCTAGTGACTTTGAAGTTACATCTTTCTGAATTATTACTCCTGGTCAAGACACTAATTTCACAAGTTAGGTCTGCTAGCATCAGTGTGTGACATTTTCCAGAACAGGGTTAGTTTTTAGGATTTCCTTTCTAAATCTTGATGCTGTTGAGGACCTGTTTTCTTATTTGTCACTTTTCAGTTACAATAGCATTGTTTTCTCCACCTAATCTGTTTAGAAGTTTCTCTTCACCTCCTCTCAGTCATTTTTTTTCTGTAACAGCTGTCTAATCTTCCTGCTTACTTACTTCAGACAGTAAGAAAGGGATAACTTTCTATGTAATTTGCTGACCCCTAAAAGGTGAAAAATCAGCATTACTTAAGTAAAGCTACAGGCACTTTGACACACTATAGCTCCAATGCAATACGGCATCAATACACTTGAATTACACAAAGAAGTGTAATATTCAAACAAGAATAATGCAATGAGAGATAATCCACAGAACAGAATTTCAGGAGTTGGCAACAATCCAGTTGTTGCATTTTGTAACACTGATATGAAAAGAACAGTGTGTATACAGTCAGATCAACAATTAATCATAAAATGGAAGAATTTAAAAGTGGAATAGCCCTGTGAGATCAGTCAGTCTGTCCTCTGCCCACACAGGCACTCTCTGAAAAACATGCTCCAATTCATTTAGTAGAGTATAGAATATAATTCTACTGATATGAACTCCATTGCTTCAGCTTTTACAGTAAAAAATGGAACTACTTCTGTTGTTAGAAGTTGTTTAGCTTTTTGTAAAATCTATCCTGTTCTAGTTTTTGTCTGTAATTTTTGATCTTGGCTTCTATTAAGCCAATACCTCTCCATGACACGGCAATAGCAGTGTTAACCATTTTTTAACTGACTTCAAACTTCAAATTAACTGACTAGTCTAATTCCTTAAGTTTCTAACTCTCTACTTCATTGATTCATGAATTCACTATCTCACAAATTCACCAACTCTTGTGCTTGTCAGCAAGACAGTTACCTAGCCAAGGGTGACAGCGCTCACCCCACCCTTCTTTCTCCATCATGGTGCAGGGTCCCCTGTTTCACACCAGGGAGAACAAGAATGTTAGCGGTTCTGCTGCTGTTGGATCTGCTCCAAAGACTGTCTGGGTAAGTAGGCGCATTCATACTTTCCAGCTTGGAAGTTTGGTCTATTCCATCAGTCAGTGTACTCTGGTGAACCTGCCAGGCAGTGATCATTGCAAAGCTGCATGAGATGATGGCTGTAGGTGATAATGGCTGCAGGAGATGGCCCTTATCCTACCCGGTGTGCATGTTGCTCTCACTTCAACCCAACCATGTTGTTCTCAGCACACGCCAGGCCTTAGCAAGAGCTATGTGTTAGGCCAAAACCTGAGCAGGAGTCAACTGAACAGCCACATTCTACCCCTTGGTACAGACCAAATGTCCATCAAATCCATTGCCTCAGTGAGTGGAGGTACTGTCACACTTCTGGCTTCACTGGTGGTGAGAGCAGAGGAAAGATTTAAGCTCCCTTAAGTCTAGCTTCACAGTTAGTTATCAGGTAACAATTGACAATTGATGCTTTCAACACGGTGAGATACAATGCTGGTCCTAAGGGTGCAGTATGGGCTGGGGGCCAGTACTACACCAGGTTCAAGTGTGAGGTTAGCTTTATGGTTAGCTTCATGCGTTTTGTTAGACTCTTTTCTTTATAAAGTCTCACTTATCTAAAATATACATATACTGAGAAAATACAGCTGCCAACTCAAGGTAGAGATGATGCTCATTCTCTCTTCCTTCAAGAACTGACATGAATCTAGATTAAAAAACATTGACTGGATGAAAAATTTAAGCTATTTTTTATCTGTGAATGAGAAAATTTCTACAAGTTTACCAGATAAAGATCAGAATTAATAATGCAATCATAAAGGTACCGGAACTGGTCTTTTCAGTATGTAGGTCCTTGGCAAATAACAATGACAGCAGTAGATCAAAATCCTTCCTCTTAGATACCTTGCTCAGGTGTCAGACATTACAGCTGACAAAAACAGTTGACAGCTCACACAAGTGCAGCCAAAAACTTCATGGGATACAGATCCTGCAGACTATAATTTAATTTGCTCTAGACCATCAAATACCAAAATCTTGCCAATAACCAAATTGAAATGTACTCTGAAACATAGAACACATCTTCTTTTCAGTTTGCAACTCAAATATTTCCAAACATGAACCCTAGAAAAAAAACCCACCTCCTAGAAAACTGTAGAAATATAGAAAATATATGTGCACTACTGGAGACCTTAAACAATGACTAGCTGCCATGACTGATGTGTTTTTTGAAAAGAAGAAGCAAGTATAGCAACTACAAATCAGCTCTCGTACCAAATATTAGAGGGAGCAGAGCCCTATCTTGGAGTTAGAGAACAAAGGCAGTTTTAAGAACAAAGGTGACACCACTTAATCTGTCTACTACAGAAAGCAAATATTGAGATTTACATTTAAGGCTAAACATGAAAGAAATCAGATGAAGCATCAAGCACATTCTAGGGGGAATCTAAATTTAGATGTACAATGTACTAAATAACATACTATGAAGACCAACTCTAAGATAGCCTAGCTAATCAAGGTCACCCATCACAAACCGAGTTTTTCCCAGAAATCTAACCTTTTTCATTCCAAGTTATACAAACCTTCCCCTGGTATAGGCACAAATTTACTACTTATGAATCATACAGTGTATATCTACACAGTATTTTGCAACAATCTGTAAGGTTCATCTGAACATGTTTTGAGTCTTTGCTGCTGGAAGATAAGGCATGGAATTTCACTGTGTCAGCACATTACCATGGAAGCACAACTTCTGGTCAAGTCAGGACCAAGTTAACATACTTCTGCTTGCGAAAGATATGCAGAGACATAATCATAAACCACAATACATTTCCTAAAGTTTCTGGATATTTTGAAGTCAATATTTATAAATATTATATTTATAAGCAAATATAAAATTATATTTTTCTTATTTAGAAAAGAATATGATATCCTGTTCTTCTGTCTTACTGGAATCTAAACACATGAACAATATGTTCCCTGTGGTTGAAGAACGAACAAAAAGGCACAAAAAGCTGAGAACAATTTATTGGATCAACAAGATCATCTGCCTCCAGTAAAGGTCAGAGCAGATGACTAAGGAAAATATTTCCTGAATGTTGTCTTACCCTTTGACAAGTTGCATACTAGGGCATTCCAGAACCAGATGCATCTTCAGCAATCTTTGGTGGACTCATCCATGAAAATATCCAATGTCCTCTTCAGCCTGTGTAGGCTCTTGTAATCAATTGTACGCCGTGCAAAAGAGTTCCACAACTTAACTGCAAGGAAGAACAACACCCTTTTATTTCTAGCCTGCATCCTACTAGTTTCATTAGAATATGCTGTATTATTATGTCGAAGAGGCAGTAGATTGACCCCTATTCACTCTCTCCTGATGTTCTTGACACTCGTGATTCTTTAGATCTTTATGAAATGCCCCCTCAAGTGACATTATTCATGAAAGAAAGATCCCTAGCTAAAGGAATCACTGCTCATATAGGAGCTGCTCCATACTCCCACACTCCTTTGGTCACCTTTCTTTCCTTTGAGGTTTTTCGTGTTCTGATATTTTCTGCCTTGCAGATAAAGACACCTGAACCGCACACAATATTTAAGACATGGTTGCACTATGTATTTATATAGTGGCATAACAATGTGCTGTGTTTTGTTTTCTACTCCTTTCATCATTAGTCCTTAACACTTAATTCGCTCTTTGACCACAACTGAGCGCTGAGCTGGCCGTTTTTGTGCAACAGTCTGTCATAACACCAAGATTTCACTCCTGAGGACAAGGGTCAGTTCAGAGCCCATCAGCTTTATGTGATGTTTTTCCCTTGTGTATCATTTTGCATTAAATCTACTCTGGGTTTTATAGGCCGCACAATTATGCAGTTACTCCTGTAATCTTTCACAGTGGGATTTCCCTCTTACTGTGTTAAATTACCAACAAACTTTATCACCGAATTATTCAGACCAATTTTCAGGTTGCTTACAAAACTGTTGAACATCATGCGTCCAAGCAAAGATCCCATTACCTACTTCCATTTTGAAAAATGTTTTTTTCACTCCTCACCTCTGATTCTAAGCTTTTAACCAATTATTGATCCACTCAAATAATTTTTTTTCAATATAATATAATGTAATATAATATAATGTAATGTAACATAATATAATGTATTTCTGCATAATCTCCTTAAGAAATTTTGTTAGACAGACAATGCAGATACTCTGCCAGAAAAATCACATTTATCCACATACTTATTGATGCGTTCAAAGAACCCCAAAAATATCTAAAGCATGAATTTTTCTTACAAACATTCTATTAAGCCTTCTACAATCTATCCTGTTAATACATGTCCATTAATGACATTCATTATTGCAGTATTTGGTTAATTTGCCATGTATATTTGTGAGGATTACTGAGTAGTAGTGTTCTGCAATTCTCCTTAATCATTTCTTTAGAGCAGGTATGATATTTGTCACATTTCAGTCCTTAGAACCAAGGCTGTTTTAAATACGAAAATTCATAGCACTATTAGCATTTAATCTCAATTTCCTTTAGAGGTAGGTAAATATTACTTATCTTGGCAATTTGTTACTGTTCAGTTCAGTCTATCTGTTTCATAGTTTCTTTTATAAACACTTTAGTCTGGTACAACTTCTGAAAACTCCCATAATGAAGAATTTCACGATCCATAAATAAACATAAATAAAATAAAATAAAATAAAATAAAATAAAATAAAATAAAATAAAATAAAATAAAAAATAACTTCTGTTTCCTTAATTCTTCTAAGGACTTATTTTGTCATTTACTACCTTAACCATCTACCGAGACTAGAACCTGTCTGGCTAATTTCTTGGTCCTGAAATTTTAATAGTAGTTTTTATGCTTTTTCTAAAATTATGTGTCAGGATTGTCTTGGATATTTCTTACTGCATTTATCATTTAACATCACAGAGATCATGATCCTATTTTCTTCACTTGGAAATGCCTTTGTCTTTTTGAAGAGAAGCTTCCTACTTTTAATCAACTCCCTAACCTTATTCTTTCAAAATGATGGTTTATTTTGACCTTTGTTAAGTATTTTTGAGAGGTAACAGTCATATTCTCTGGGCTTCTAGTATGGAGTTTTTAAATAGTTTCTGTGCCAAGAGGAATATTTAACTCTCCTAGCTGTTTCTTTTTAACAAATGTCTTCATCTTTCATGTAGTTAGTCCTTTCGAAGATAAACACAAACGCAATGGATTTTGGGGAATTTGTTGCTCAAAAAAAGATTTGCTCAAAATAAGGAAGTGGCCCTATGTACCATTGAGAACCAAGGCGAGGGTAGCTTCTCCTGTCATGAACTCCCTAACCAACTGCTAGGTGGTACTGTCATAGACCGCATCTAAAAATGTCATCTTGGCACCACACCCTGGTGTGATATTTGCCAGCCCTGTAGTACAGTAGTTGAAGTTTCCTATTACGGTCACATTTCCTGCTTTTATGATCTTTTCTATCTCCCTAGTTGTGTTACAGTTAGTGTCACCTTCTTGGCCAGAAAGTTGTTGATATAAAACCAATATGGTAAGATTTTTCCTTTTTATGTCTTTTATTATATGTGGATTTCATGTTATTCATGGACAATATTTCTTCACTAAACTGATTCATTTCTAAGCTCCATTACTGGCATAACTTATTGTATTTTTTTCCTGGATACTGTGTGTCCTGCTTCGTTAGTACTTAACTGATGTTAAGCTTGGTCTTTCTACCAAGTTTCCAATATGTCTGTATGCGTTCATCCATAGTGTTTGTGTTATTTTAAACTATGAACCCTTTGCAGTGCTGTATGATGTACAGTTCATCAAGATAAAACAAAATCTGTGTAAAATTAAAGCATAGATCAGGAGCTTTCTTTTAAATGCAGTCAGTTGTAGTTTAGGATATTGATTCCACTGATTATAAAATCAAAGTCTGGTTTTGGTTTTTAAATGTCTTGTCGTTTTCATCCAAGTCACATTATGACAAAGTTTTCCACCTGTTTACTGTTTTCTACAAATGTTACTGCTCCTTTATGTCTGTAGACATATCTGTAGATTTCAACATATTAGAGCAGATGACCTGAATTTTCTCTTGTACATCTAAATACTGTCCTTGGTAGACATATTTTGGAAGGCCTTTTAATGCAGTTTGATGCCACTGAGAATGTGATAAGCCAGAAATACAACCTTATGAAGGATATCTCATTATCCAGCATCCAAAATCACAAACCTTCATCTTCATCCCAAATATAGTATTGCACATATTATTTGAACAACACACACATATGAACCAATATAGTTAAATTTCAAAATGTTCTGCAATATTTTATGCATATATTTCCACAGTATGCAATGATGTTGGTACACACTAATTATCTAATTAACCAGGACAGAGAATCCAATTATAAATCTTACCTTCACTCTAAGTGTATAATTATTTTTTTAGGACATGAAGTTAGCTTTATACCTTTGACCCAAGGTTGAAGGTCCTAAACTAATTATTTTTTCTTGCTAATTAGTCATTATGGGTTGAATTTGACCTTCATTAATGGCTTAAATTGTTGTATAAGCTAGTGTTGTTTATTGAATGAGGGAAAAAAAGGTTTAGCATATAGGGTATGTGATCTCTGTAGAGTTAACTTGGACTTGTTCTTGAGAGTTGCCTCTACTCCAGTTGAAACTGACATGCAAAACCCTTTGGCTTAGCTGCAGTGATCCTTTTAAAGAAGGTTAATTAAATCACCCTGAGACACAAGCTGAAGCGCAAGGGAGGCTTCTGTTGCACTGTTCATCCACCCACTTTCCAAAAGGATGAACAATAAACTGCTTGAGCTATCAAGCTCTTTAATATCTTTGCATTAGTTCCAGTCACGCTTTAAGGACAAAATTCACTTAATGTGCACAGAAGAATCAAATAGCAAATGTCCCATATGCAACGGACTGTGATGGAGGTGATGAGTGGCTACCAATCCATTTCACTTGGAGCTGATGTATCTACACAGTATTATGCAGCAACACTAGCCCAGGTTTGAAAAGCTCACAACATAGTTTATTACTGCCTTGAATGTTAGCACTGTAACATCATGACTTCCATTCTGTAGCATGTTAGCTCTGTTAGGCAGCTAAGCACCACACAGCACACCCAACCACCCCCACCCCCCCCCAAGTCAGATGAGGGAGAGAATAAGAAGGACAAAAACTTGTGGGTCAAAATAAAGACAGCTTAATAAATTAAGGAAAAAAAAAAACAAAACAAAAAAAAGAAAAACAAAAAAAGAAAAACGTAAATGATGCAAAAATTGCTACCAGCAGACAGATGCCCAACCAGTCTCCAAGCAATGGCTACTTTGGAAAAAATCCCCCCTATTTTTATTGTTGAGCTTGATGTTGCACCGTATGGAATGTCTCTAGTCCGTTTGGGTCAGCTGTCCCAGATGTGTACCACCCAACCTCCTGCCCACCCCCAAGCTACTTGCTGGGGAGACAGAGGGGGAAACAGAGAAGGCATTGATGCTGTGCAAGCCCTGTTCAACAATAGCCAAAAGATTGGTGCGTTATCAACACTTTTTTGGTCACCAATCTAAAACACAGCACAATATGGGCCGCTATGAAGAAAATGTACTCCATCCCAGCCAGACCCAGTACACAATCCCAGAACTGCTTCAAAACCTGTTTGGCATACCAGTGGAGTGTATAAATATACAGAAAACAGCTCTCATCAGTTTAGAGAAAAGTGCCTAGGCTATACTCTTGTGTCCTCAAAACTCTCAGCAATAAACACGAATATACATCTCATTAACAAGGTACAATAGCTAAGTTTAATATGGGACAGAAGGAGGCTAAACTTTTGGGTCTGCTACCAGAGTTAAATTCTATGAAAACACATAGGGTCACTTTTTTTTTTTTTTCCTGAGGGTCACTTTTTTTTTTTTTTTTTTTTTTTTTGTTATTTCACTGACTTAAGTTACACAGAATTTATATGTCATAAGCTATTGGGAATTCTGACAAATCTGGACTTTTGAATCCTTCATATGGGAGAAAAAAATACACCCAACAACCATTTTTATCCAAAGTTGAAAATGACCTTTAATTTAGTATATAACAATCCAGTCTTTTATCTATTTATTAATTTGGAAAAGTAGTAGATTGACTCAGCACACAAAAGTAATTTGTGCTACAGGCTTCCAAAGTTGCTTATTTTTTCAAATGTCATAATCCACTATAATCCACTGTATGGATTATTTTTTTTCTCCTCACTGTCCTTTCTTCCTTTTAAGCCTCCATGAGAAGTACAAAAAACTCTGTAAAGTAATATTTTGCAAGATAGCAGTTTGAATTGGAGGGATGCATCTCAGGGACCTGTTTTTGTTCTAGAAATAAGTTCTTTTAAACTAGAAGGTAACCATAAAAATACATTATTTCCTGTATCAAATTATAGACTTAAAAAAACATATTCCAGAAAGACGTATCATAAATATACTTGATATTACTAATGTTAATTCCTAATGGTATTAATATTCTCATTTATATTTATAAATTTTTAAAATGTACCGTCTGTCTCACTAACTGTAGGATACCAGATTACAGTAGCCATAATATGATTCATTTTTAATAAAAATCAGTACTGGTTAATTATAATGTGAAGTGTCTACTGGAAATGGAGCAATTATTTCACTGGTACTTATAATGCTGGCAAGTCTGACAGTTTCAATTTATTTTATTTTATTTTTGGTAACTGAGCTACATAGTCAAAAGTAGCTCTCCTCATTAAAACATAGAAGAAAACAAAAACACAATTCCTCACCAATTCTGCTTCTCAAAAGGCAAGTTGCTTTTCATGCCAATTACTTAATAATAGTTGAGACCATCAACTTCTTTAAAGAAAAATCTGCCAAATTTAGCTGTCTGTTGTGACCTCTCCTCTTCTACATTTCTTCTCATTAATAAATTTTAACATAGGTTAAATGATAAGCCCTAACATGATAAGTCCTGTGTTCTAATAACACAATTTCAGAATTTTATTCCTAGTCTCTATTCTCTGTCACTATTGTTCCCACTTCTCAGATTTATAAGGAATGAAAGCTCAAGTCACATGCCTGACCCGTGCTTAAGGCATGAATCTAAAGTGTTATCTGCATTTAACTTCCTTGCAGCCAGAACTCAAGATGTAGCTTCAAACTGGTTGAATTCAACAGTTTCAGAACACAACATTGTCCTTGGCTCAAGCCAGTATAGTATCTACAAATCTGGGAAAAAATGATTTAAATTAAGTATGAACTTAAGACTGTCCACTCTCTGTTAAACTGATTCCAACTATAGCTAAAGACCACGTCTCTAGTTTGTCTTCAAGACTCAGATTAATAAAGGAAAAGAGAACAAATAGATAAAACAAAGAAAACAAGGAGGATCATTGCATGTCTCTTTATATATTTTTCTAGTTGGAAAGACAAGGGACATAATGCTGAAAAGAGAAAGAAAGAATGAAAGGGAATTGAGAGAAAATGGTTCCTATGATGGCATTAGTAGAAAACGAAATGGAACATAAGTCAGTTAAGAAAGCAACAAATGAGTAGTTCATATTGTGAGTGAGAGCACTAGTAACAAGGATCAGGAAACTTAACATGGCAGCCCCAGGGAGAATATTCTTTGTGCCCATTAATTTCAGGTCCAGTGTATGCCCATAACTTTTTTGCAGCTGACTTTCTGGAAAAGCTGTATAAACCCTCCTCCATATATAAGGAAGATTCTTACACATCTTCTGAAGAAATCTGTTACAGCACCAACAAGAGATTTTGCCACACCTGGGCACAGAGCATCACAGAAAGATCTGGGATTTCCCCTGGTTCATTGTTAGTTAGTAGTGTTTATTACAGCTAGTTGGAAAACAGAGACAAAATTCTCATTTTTATTCTTATTTTGCATGAAAAATAAATCAGATATGTCTTTCAACCTTCATTTTGGTTGATTTTCTGTTGATGTTAATTAAATGTTAACATTTTCTTTTTGTTGCAGTTCAAGATTTTCCCTCCTAGTATATGAGCCAAGAACTTGAATGTGTTTTCTTATCCTGACTTCACAGCATTTTACTTTACTCATCTTCATTCAAGATTCAGGATATCTCAGTGCTTCTCTATAATGCATAATTACATTAATAGGTAATCTGTATTCAGTCTGGTTTTGGGTTGGTTTTTTTTTAAGAAAGAGGTGATAAATAACAGAGAAAGACTCTGTCATTTAAAATGCATGTTAATGGTAGAAGAATGGCTGAGCATGACTCATTTATGCTTGAGACAATTAACTTATTAATAAAAGTACCATACAGAAACACTTGCAATATCTGTAGTTGGCTTATTATTATTGCATCTCTTCATTTAGTTATACTGTAATATATGTCAATATTTTTAAATTCTTCTCTCTCCATTGAAGGCAACCTGTTAACCCTCTTAGTAGAAAGTGCCAGTTTTCAGTCAGTACTTTAGCTGCTTTTGAAGCCAAGAGCATTATGGAAGACATCTTATGAATCTGCAAATTGTTATTCCTATTAAATAATTTAGTATATATTTTTTTTCATTTTTAATCGTCTATTGGTTGTATGAATGAGCAACCCAGGAGACAAAATGGGAAATGATGGGAATATTATTATGAAAAAAGCCAGTTCATTGTGACTCAGCTTCTACTTGGGAGAATGACTGAACTTTCACTAGTACATGATGCCCTGATGGAGTTCAGTTAATTTATCAACTGATAATCTTTTTCTAGGATGTTATTTTGATACAATTGGGAAGCCCTGCATAGTTTTTGAAAGAGAAAAAAAGCATGATGTAGAATTTTTCATACAATTTTTTATGTATACTACATATACATAAGTTTATATGTATATATAAAAACAAACGTGTGTATACCTACACACGCCACCCCACACACACCCTGTTACAAATTTGATTTCCAGAAGTACTATGCAAGAAACTCAAAAGCCATTTATGAAATAACAGATGATAATGCAGAAGCTTCATGCATTTAAGGATATCTGGATCTTGACTACCTTTAAAGCACTGAAGTATTCGTTCAGCAGCTATGTAAAGACATGATAAACTAGTAGCAGAAACCACCTGTCTGCATCCAAAGTGGTGCTTGCCTGAATGCTGAAAGAAGCAGAGAATTTCTTTTCTTCAAATCATAGCAATTCGTGAGCCCTCCCCACAAACAAAAGAGTGACAGTTGTTTAATTGCCCTCATAAAAGGCCTGAAAGTACCGGAAGAAAGTAGGGCAGTGTTTCACCATTGCTCCTTTTTCTAATGGCCACATGAAAGGAGATTGAAAAGAACATTTGTTGTTGTATTTTCTTCAGTGGTTGAACTAGTTCTCCCATTCTAATTAAGTCACTGAATTTCTGGACAAGACATACTCTGTCCTGCTTCATTTGTTCCCTGCTGGCATCCCAATTCAGAAAAACATTTTTTCTGTGGAACCATATTCACTGAAAGCTGTCGTGCTTTGCTGCATCAAAGCTACTAAATCTTATTGTTCAAAATGTATTGTGTCTATTTGTTCTGTGAAAGGAGTTTGGCTTTCCAAACCATTCTACACCATATCAGAGCTTTCTCTTTTTTATTTCCCTTCACTGTACTGTCCCTAATCTTACTCCTTATATGCTCATCAGTTTCCTGACCTTCACTCCTTCATTTAACATCAGGCAGTGTAGTGTTTAGTACATGCAGTACAAGCTAGGCTTTTATATTTGTATTTACAAGGGAGTTAAAGGGAAAGCTTTGTGAGGACATAATTTATTTTCCCTCTTATCATCCTGCCCTCCTTTGCTTATGCTTTAAAAAAAGGTTTGTTTGTTGTTTTTAGAGCTTTTTTTCCTCCTGAAGGAGTGTACTTATTAACCAAAATGCTTTGAAAGTTTTAGGAAATTTGTGAGATCGTTAAATTAGTCATTAGTATGTCGTCAGAGTATTATGGCTCTGGGACTATGTTTCACATCAAAGTGCTATTATTTCAATGATGTGTTTGTTTACCACAGTAAAACCACTCATACTGATACATTTTATCATCCTTTTCCTGCTTTTATAGAATCAGAGATTCTTCAAATTCTGAGAAAGTCCAAAACATTTAATCTCGTCTTTTGCACCTGAACATCTGTAGTGCTAATGGCTACAATTCAAAGACAAAAACAGATCACAGCATTTAACTTAGTTTATCAGATAATTCAGCATCATAAAGCAGATATTAACATTTTCTTCCTTAAAATTGCATTCGCTTGCTCTCACAGAATCCTGACAGCAACCTCGAGGGGAAGTAAGATGGGCTGTGGGGTTCTGTCCAGAAGTTTGGGACTTTGTGCAGGTGAACAGCAAAAAGATTACAGGCTGGGCTTGATGTGTTTTCCTGTTGTGTGGGTCATGCTCTCTCTGGTAGAATTTGAAATCTAAGCAGTCGTTGATCTTTAGCAGATACTGCTGTTAACATGAGATGTGCATACACGTTATATGAGGATAACTTAGATATTTCCATGTTAGACAAAGCATCTGCAACACTAGCAAGGACATACAATCCCTTTTATTATTTCAGTGAAAGAAGTACTCTCCACCAGCTAAAAACGAAAAGGAGAAGTTGTCGTTAAGCACAGTATATGTTATCTGTTATCTAAGTTATCTATGTACAACTCATCTAAATAAGTTCTTTCAGCCAAGTCTTATACACAACTAGGTGGCAATGATCAAACTGCCTGTGACAATACTCAAAAGCAAAAATAATAACTGCCAGGAACCTAAGTTAAAGGTAGAATCAAGTCAAAAGAACTTTTGTAGGGAACTTTGTAAAACTGGTAGACATCTTTATATAGCAAGTCTTTTCTTGCAGTGTAATGCTTGTTTACAGCCATGGAATTATCTATGTGAAAATCTGCTGGAATCACAAATATGTCATAAGACTAACAAATATTTTATTGCTTCCATCACAATACTCTCCAGATTTTTTTTAAACATTGTCATATGCCAAAAAGCATAATAGATCATAGCTTTATACTAAAATGCAACATGCACAATTTAAAAAGTGCAGGCTTAGTGACTGTATCAACAAAGACTCATTCTCTCACTTCTATTTAGCATTGAAAGTACATTTGTTGAGAAGAAAGATAAAGTGATACAATTTAGGTAAGTCAAGACTCAGGAAGGGAATATTAAACAATTTAAATCCTAGTGATGCCATAGCACATCAAGGCAATTGTTGAGCTAAAATATGGTGAAAATTAAAGTTATTCCCAATGAGGTGAGGAACATAGAGTTAATAATAACAACAGCAAACCCCAACTCTGCATCCCTAATGAAATAATTTCTTTCAAAAACTAAACCAATAAAGCCAACAAAAAACTTAGACATTATTTGTATATCTTGGCAGTAAATGCAAGCCAATAGAGATGTCAAAAGGCTATTGCATTTATTTCTTAGAAAGACTGTAATCATCAAAAAAACATAGCTTAAAGATCAAGAACTGAACTTAAAAAAAAAGTTTTGTTGCCTTCTAACCGTGTGTACACAAAAGCTAGAGATACTACTAGAACTCCACAGAGACATCTAAAAAAAGTAAAACTTAGCTGCCTAAATATTACTTTTTATTTTCCAACAATAATAGAGGGTTAATTTTTTAGAAATCTTGATTTTCTTGTGAATGCTGAACCACCTTCTTTCTACCCTTCAAATTCTTCAATGAGAAAAGATATGGACATAGGAATGAAGCAAACACATCTGGCAAAGCAGGGATACTATCCAGTAAACGGAGATTTTCTGAATGGAATGACTGAAAGAATTATTTGTCTAATTTACTCAGGCCAAGAAAATGTATGGGATTTTTCAATCTGAAAGGGTGATAATCAGATAAACAAAGATGTCAGTGCCTTGTTTGGAAGAAACTAGATTTAGATTCTGTGTAAGTGACAGTGCTGAACCATATGAAGTACTGGCAAAAGCTTCAACAACCATATGAGTTTCATAAGAATTTCTTAATGTTACATGAAGCTAAAGTGATATCCTTTATATTGCCTTTGTGTTTGCAACAAAGCATCTGTCATTTTTTTTTTATTTTATTTGAGCTTCACAGAAGGGAAACCTTTGCCTCCTTGAACACACATGACATTATCAGATTACAGAATGATTACTGCAATCTTTATTTTGACTCCAGATTTCTAAAATAGAAATTGCTAGCCTGTACACCAGTAGAATTCCAAAAAATGATGAATCCCCTGTTAGCTAATCCTACACAAATTAGGACTGTAATCTGTGCAGTGCAAGGCTTTCACTCTGCAAATCCTTAAAGTCTTGGCTGTGCTACAGCTTTCAAATCATCTCTAATGAGTGTAACATGGATTTCACAGCTATTAGACTAACTGCATCTTCAGCTGTTTCCTGGCAAACTATCAAGAAAGTGCTTCCATTTAATAACAGATATGTCACCTTATGTATATTATGATTTTGTATGAGATTTCAAACCACTTTAGATCCCTTGAGAAAAGTAGTCTGTTGTTAGAATTATCTGGGCAAGATGATGACAATGGGAGAAGTTTTGTAAAATACTACCCTCAGTTACCTCCATGTAAAGGTAAAGTAGTTTTGTCAAACTGCATTAATTTACTTTAGATTTACACTTACAGAACTGCACTTGGCATAATGACTGCAGGTTTCTTCCTTGACCTAACAGGAAGGGTTGAACAGGAGGGGCTTGCCAAGTCCAACCTAGACAATTCCACTCTCTGATGCACATGGTATAGCTGATGGGTAGTTAATATTATTTCCCATACATAGATTTAA
>NW_009646849.1:592784-610446 GCF_000708025.1 Charadrius vociferus | reverse complement strand
TGAACCGAGTTCAACTGATTACTGTGTGCACGTCTAAACAGTCCTGACTTGGCAGATCCCATATGCAGTGAAACTTTCGTGAATTCTGGGCTCTGTTCTAAACTAAACCCGACATGTAGCACCAAAAAATTAATATAAGTATCCTGATTTTGTGAAAATGAATTTGATTTGTAACAACAAAAATGAAGCTTTCCACTCATCCTCAAATAAAAGAATTTTTTCAACTATACAATTTGCAGCCATGTACAAATATCTTGGTTATTAAACAGGTTCCACTTATCAGTATGCACTATCTAATACAAAAGAGGAAACTTTGAAGAAGAGACACAAAAACCATATATTGTGTTGATATCTTCTCCAATCTTGATCTTTTTTGTGTCTAATATTTTAGCACAATTTTCATCACTGGTTAACATGATTGCCCCCTCACAAAGGGCTTGCTGTGTTTCAAAAGTGGCAATGTTTTATTTCACTCTAGCTTTTCTACGACAACTGTAGCTGTTGTAGGACCACAATTAACATCAATGTAAAAATTTGTTATCATCTCTCATAAATTGAATCAATGCAATTAGGGTTTCTGCTGTTTGACGGGAGTAAATACACAATAGGCCCTTCCAAGCTGTAACTCTACAGACCGCAAGGGATGATTTGCTTGATCAGGAAGCATATATTCAATTGACATTGACAATGCGCATTAAAATTTGAGGGGCCGTGCACTTAGAAAATTAAGCAGGATTTTAGTGTATTATTAGTAGAAATATGTATTTGAAAATGCCAGTTAATAACTTTAAATATACAAGCTTAGAGGTACACTTCAGACAAAACTCTAAGGCATGGTTAGTTTGTATGCTTTATTCCTGATCTAGCAGATATATTCCTTACTTGTTACATTCAGAGACAGGTTTCCTTCGAATGAGCTGTATGTGTTTATGCAGCTGTGGGATCTTAAGTTCATTTCAAAATCAAAAAAGTGTTTCTACTGATCTGGGTCAAATTTAGCCAAATCGCAGAAGTCTTAAAAGGGAGGTTGTGATTACAGGTTCCAGTCCTGATTAATTTACAAAGAAATTGCTAAACTGCTATTACAATTTAGAATTACATTGAAAATCTTTAAGAAACAGTTTTCAGAAAGCCCTCACAAATGTATGCGGTAATAGCTAGTAATTTTTTTTGGTTACGATGTAATTTGCAGACTGCAATTTCCCTTCCATATCTTCTTTCCCTGGATATATCAATAGATATCTCAATAGATATCTACTGATCAGAGGGTTGGAGCACCTCTCCTATGAAGACAGGCTGAGACAGTTGGGGTTGTTCAGCCTGGAGAGGAGAAGGTTCTGGGAAGACCTTATAGCAGCCTTACAGTATCTGAAGGCGGCCTACAAGAAAGCTGTTTTGTTTTTTTTTTTCACTTTTCACAACGCAGGTAGTTATAAGACAAGGAGTAATGACTTCCAACTGGAAGAGGGTAGATTTAGATTAGATATTAGGAGGCAATGTTTGACTACAAGGTTTGGTGAGACACTGGAACAGATTGCCCAGGAAAGTTGTGGAGGCCCCACCCCTGGAAGTGTTCAAGGTCAGGCTGGACGGAGCTTTGAGAAAACTGGTCTTAGTGGGAGGTGTTCCTACCACGGCAAGGGGGTTTGGAACTAGGGGATCTTTAGGATCCCTTCCAACCTAAACCATTCTGTAATTCTGTGATTTTATACACTTAGCAAGATTTAAGTAACTGCCGAGATAGGCAAGAAATAGTGCTTTGCAACTGACCAGTGAGTTCTTTTTACCCTATGTAGGTCAATGAATCTCTTGTTAAAATTAGATTTTCTCTAACTGTTTACTCTGTTTGTCAGTAAGTAGCAGTATAGCTTTATTGTTTTTATGGAAAATTTCTTGACCCATAAAAGTGAGGCATGATTCTACTGGTAAGCAAGTCAGCTTTTAAAATACTATAATAGTAGCTAAACACAACTTTTCTGTAAGTTTAATACTGTAAAGATTAAAGTGGTAGATTCTCTTATCATAGTGGAACCCATCTTATTGACTATGAGAGACCTGAATTTTAACAGAACATGAGAGCAACAAAATGATATGGTACAAATAGTAGCATGACATTTGACTTGAGCACAAAAGAAAGCTGGTATGTTTCCCAAATGCTGATGAAAAGCAAAATACATTACACTTCACCAGAAATACAATTATGAATAATAACAATTTCTATCACAGGACCCATCACATTAATAAATTAACTGAGAAGAAAAATTAAATACTGCATATTACAAGGACACCAGAACTCTTGTTGGTTTTGCACCGAAGGAAGTCTGATACCGTGTTATGATATTCTAAAGCAAAGTGTTTGATTATCAGTCAGCCACAATTTTACCTCCACTAAGCTCCATGCAGTAAAACATTAAAACCAAGTACCTTTTCCCATGTGTGAGCATTTTTGGCTTTTACCACAGTTCTGGTTTGGTTTGTGTTTGTTGTTTTGTTTTTTTTTTTCTCAAGATTGATTTTGATTATTTCTTCAAAGGTTAAAAATATGCTTTCTGTAAACTAGAAGTCTGGGATAAATGTGCTGACAGAATGCTTTATGCCAAAAACATTTATTCTCCATTAAGCTATCAGACTTGGCAATACTTGTAAGCACTGAAAAAAACAACAGACCACAAAGCTGGTCTTTTGTCAGGATGGTACAAGTACTGATTTATTGGAAACTTGGTCACAAGGGTAGTAAGACGATTTTAGCTCTTATCTTGCATTCCCTTGCTTTGGTACTGGCAATTCACTGCATCCCTATAGGCTCTGCAGTGCCAAATCCTGGTTGTTGTCAGGAGATCTGATGTGCTGAGTTCCTGATGCCACATCTGATGAAAAGAAACAGGGAGGAAGAGCAATAAATGTTCTGATCTTTATAATCAAGATCAGATAGGGGCTAGAGCTGCTTTAATCTCCCAATATCATTTGAAACACCCTGAAAACACAATATAGAAAAGATAATGAAGCCAAAGAACAAAGCAGGCATCTTCCCTGGTTTTCATTTCGTTTAATTCTTTCCTCTATTCCTAGTTAGGCAATGAGTCATTGTCAAAATTTCTGACATCAATGATTTTCGAATTAAATACATCAGTTAAGAAGAAGTATGTGCAAGTAATTTTAACCTCAAATTTGGATAAATTTCGGTGGTGCTATTCAACTGAATAGCATACGGTGTTAGGCCTTCAGAATGTAGGAAGGTTCTATGTTCTAGCAGATGAAAAGGTCAGATTTTTCAGAGAAATAGAAGTAAAAAGTATTTCTAATTTATGGAGTAAGAAAATGCTA
Source organism: Charadrius vociferus (assembly GCF_000708025.1). NCBI lineage: Eukaryota > Metazoa > Chordata > Aves > Charadriiformes > Charadriidae > Charadrius > Charadrius vociferus. The sequence goes on along the minus strand of NW_009646849.1, from coordinate 607,122 downwards.
GAAACTTTTTTTTTTTGCATTTCTTTGTATTTGATTATTGCATAGTTACACAAAGTAAAGAAAACTTCTTTGTTTTATTAGTTATTCACATCTAGGACTTCACAAACACTGACTTATTTGGGTGTTTACATTTTTAGTTCTTACTGAAATAATGAGGGGTAATTCCCATTGTTTGACTGTTTGCTAGTGCATACATTTCCTAGCACTAGGAAACAGCACAATGGCGTTTAAAGCTTTTGCACCCAGAATGTTTTCTAATTAATGCTCTAACACTTAGAAATCATTTGCACTTCAAATACCGTATGATCCCATAAAGCAAAGTCATTTGGTTGGCTGGAGCAAACTTGCAATATATAGCTCCCTTGCTGATGATTATGTGCCTTGGCCCTGATGGTCTCAGAATTCAATCGGCAGTATGGGAGCTTTTTATTTCTCCGTCTATGACTCTCAACCAAATGCTACAGATTCATTAGGCTGATAGATTAAGAAGAATTGTGTCATACTGTCTGTTTAAGAAATATCACAAAATATGGGATTAGACATTGACTCACTGGTAAAGTACATATCGCGCTTGCTAGCCCTTGAAGAACAAGAAGAGTATCTTAGATTTGGACAGGAAAAGGGGAAAAAGCTCTTTCTAGATTTTCAAAGACACGTTTGCCCTTCAAAAAGGACAGAGAGGCAAGGCATCAGACTCATCAGGTTGGATAGTGCCCTCCATGCCTTGGGAAGCTGAGAAGCAGATCTATGTGCCTTATAGCGAGGTCATAGGAACCACTGGAAAAAGTACAGTTCAGTTTTGAAAACTGAGAAAGCAGGAAGGTGGCAGTGGCTGGAATCTTATTTGAGGGGCAGGGAATGACAATCTGAGTACAGTTTTAAAATGAAACTGTATTGTGCCCTAAGAGATATGTATCTTCTGTTCTGAAATCCAACAGGCTCAATGGGACTCAAAGATGTTTTTAAGGAAGTTAATCAGAAAGGGATTGTATCATTAGAGAAATATATTTCTTTTATACAGAATTGGTCAAAATTTAAATCTGACAGAATTTATACCAAATTTTCAATTATATTCTTAATTAATAGAATACATTCTATGAAGTTGTGATAAATATTTTTTTTCTCTTAAATAATCTTTATTACTGAAAATAACCTAGATGTCTGTACTGTTTGCTCAGAGCTGCTTCAAGTACTCTTTACATTTTTTATTGAGTTTCTTTTTCCTAATGCAAATTTGAACTAGATTTTTTACATTAATATTACTTTTATCCATTAAAAAATTTATACTTTAAAAAATACCAAAGATACACTCTTTTTCGTATTATCAAAACATATTAAAGTAGGAGTAAATCTAAGGAGTCTTTATTCTTACATAGTGGCAACAGTTTTGTATGTTTTTTCTGATGTTATTTTATGTCTCAAAGATCATACATGATTAGTGTTATATTCTGTCCTTTATTCTTTTTTACTCTTGGTTTTGTATTCTCTATTATTTCATCTTCAGTTGCTAACGTAGGCGGCATGCCACATTTGTGGTACACTTGGCATAATAATTTAATATTCTTTGTGAGATGCGGAAAGTTCATCGCATACTTGCTTGGAATTTTGACAGTAACCATTTTGTCCCTGTGTGACCCAAAATATCAATAAAAATGACCTTTTCTGCTCAGCTAAGATGTAATGAAAGCAAAATATTCAGTCTACAAACACTCAGAAAAAAAATCCTGCAATCCACAGTATGCCTTGCGCTTGTAGTTTTCATAACAGAATTGATTTGTTATAAGACTTTTTATATCTGTAAAGAGGAAACTTGTTTCTCAGAAGCTATCTATTCCACTATCACATTTGTAAAACTATGCTAAGCTCCCAATAAATCAGACAGACAACTGATTTCATGGGTTAGTGAGGGTGAAAATGGCAATTTTAACACTTTATTGTAAATTAATGATTAACATCTTTTAATACACACACACACACACACAAAAAAAAAACCTATATGTACTAAAAGGTCTTCAATATCTACCTTCAGTATCTACTGGAAGTAAATTTGTAATGAATATTAAGTGTAGTAAGGAAATTCTGCCTGAGAACAATACTGACATTTCTGTGTTAAAATGTAATGGCAATTCAAGATAATCTTAAAACAGTCTTTTTATATGCAAGAAATACATGCATGAAGGTCTGCTTCTGTAGTGGATGCAAGAGTATTACCATAATAAGTCAGACACTATTGCTTCAGGAAAGAACACATTAGTATTATCTATGACTTTTTAAACTATGTGACAACGTGATTTACATGGTATACGGCTTTATAGTAATTCCAGTTTAGTTAGGACCTTATCCAGTTTCCATTAAAGGGAGCTTAATATCTTATGGGGAGCTTAAAAGAATCTGGATTAAATTGCAAGTGCTAGGATAAAGCTACAAGGTAAAAAAAATCTCCATTTAGAACAAATCTGAAACACATGCTTAGCTGTTTGATGAAGTCTTCATGCATACTCAAATATTATGTGTATTTATTTGTGGTAAGGCATTATGATGACTTTTTATTTATGTCCATTAAGGATGAAATGAAAAAAATACAGACAAAGAAGGAAATCTGTAACAATTTAGAATAAGGGATTATATAGAAAATAAGAAGAAAGAAATTATGAAGACAGACATTTTAAGAACTGATTAGCAAATGCCCAAGCTACCTGCTTTTTTGTATTCTCCTTAGCAGGTCTTTCATTACATAGCTCCACTCTGACTTTCTTCAACATATTGTACTCCCAAAATATTCAAAGCTGACTCTGGAGGAAACACTAGAGAAGCAGTCACCTCTTCACCTCAGCAGTGACATCGCTAACCTTGTTTCTCCTTGGTTTTGTGGTGATGAAAAAAAATCCCACCTCCACAATGGTAGTTCTTTAAAGTGTTAGTCAGGAATGGTCTATCAAATATGAAAAGACAATACTTTAAGAAGATATTAATTATTCCAGGGGAAAAAAAGTATCTTCATAACAGTCTTAAGGAAAAAGGAAAGTAAATAAACATGAAAAAAATTTTATAGTACAAGACTTTATTTTCATATTTGTACACAATGTGGCAGACAGATATAATATATGGTTTTCCATGTATATATTTGCATCTTTTAAATAAAGCACAGAAATTTGCTATGACTTTAGCCTAATTTTCTTATGTTTAATCACTCTTTGTTTTGTTTCTTCTTGTTGCTTTGTGAATTAACTGTCTCTGTCAAGATTGTCAAGGAGTATGGTGAGATATGCTCAGAAGGCTCATAGGAGAGATAATTCATAACTCAGTTAAACCAGTGGAGCTCATGGCTTATGTCTTTAAATAATTCTGTGTTCAGGGATGAAGATGATCTGTTATGTTGCCAAAACCTTTTAATCAGGTTATTTATGATAACTTCTGTAATGGAGAACAGTAGAGAACTATTAAAGATATAATACAGAATGTTTTAAATATTCTCATTTCAGTTTTTCTTACCTACTATCTTATCATATTTTCTGAGTGATAACAAATCTATAGGCATTTTACAATTACATGTCAATACTTGGACATTTTATTAACATTTTAATTTGGAAACAGTTTCTTCACAGAAAGGGTTTCAAGCATTGGAAAGGGCTGCCCAGGGAAGTTGTTGAGTCATCATCCCTGGAGTTATTTAAAAGATGTGTAGAGATGGCACTCAGTGACATGGCTTAGTGGTGGACTTGGCAGTGCTAGGTTAAGGGTTGGACTTCATGATCTTAAAGGTCTTTTCCAACCTAAATTATTCTATGATTCTATGGGTCAATAAGGCCGTTTATATAGAAATATGATACATTAAAAAGTATTAAGAAAAAAATTAATTAGATAATGAAATTAGCGTTAAAAACAAACAAGGATTTTCTTCCATAAGAACATAATTAGGTGCTATAGTTTCAATTAATTTTACATTATCGGTAGTAATGCAGTATCTGTCTGTTAAAAATTTTCATCATGTAGCTCATCATATACTCCATGAAAACAATTTCCTGAATAGCACCTTAAAATACAACAATTTAAATAGAGCAAATGAAAATTACTTCAAAAATGCCACAAAACAATCTGATGGACAGCCCAGAAAAAGTATAAAGAAGTATTTGTAGTTGACTAAATGCATAGTAGTTATTATGAAAAAAACCCCCAAACCCGTATTGTGGATTTAGCATCATAAGTAGTGCATCCACACATCCTCCTGCAGAGCTGCTGCTGTGTTTATGAGAAAGAAAAAGGTTTCCTATACACACATGGGTGTATTGATAACTTGAGGAAACCTGCTGAAGAAAATGTAATTTTTTTTCAGAAAACTTTATCCCTTTACATTGAGCCTTCCTTAAAGATTTTGCTTTTGTTTGCTCTTCTCTACCCATGTATTATTTCACGCAAACACTGAAAAACTCAGGTGATACATCTGACATCTGTTTGACATAAAGGCAATCTAAAGGAAAGTGCAAATCCTGTTGTATGAGATTATGCAGGTTTGGACTCCACAGATGGAGGTAAATCTGACAACAGCAATACCATGAGTTCTGCTTGCAAGAATGACTGAACTTTTGCTGGGCATTTTTATTTACTCCTACAGCCTCATGGATATAGGCCCACTGTGAGATTAAGGTTTTCGTAGAGACAGTAGTCATTCTTTTGTGGCCTACAGATAAGCAGTGTCACATAAAATAAGAAAACTAATGTGCCATGGTCTGACCTAAGCCTTGAGCAGACTACAAAATGCTGGTAGTGACTAGTCTCAGTTTCTAGGATTCTCAGGTGCTTTGCTACTAAAGTGAGGGTAAACACTGGCTTCTAATTTCAGAAGTGATAGCTTCTCTAGGATCCAGCCAGGCAATTATGAGTTCGAAGCTGATGCCAGAGTACCTTCAGTCCAGGGGCTGTGCTTCACCCTCAGTCAGTGTCCCCAGTATTCTCCTCTCAGGCTCACGCTTCTCATTTATTACAAGTAAAGGCCAGGCTTCCATTGCATCCGACTCTCTCTTGGAAAAACATTGAGCCTCAAATTTTCAGCTTACCCTTAAGGTGACTGTTAGTAGTCCAAAAGGCTTCTCTGGATATAAGCAATTTCTCAGAAAGAAATTAAATACTTATCTTTAGCAGTTGTACCTTCTTTTTTATTATGAGAAAATTTGGCAGGATAAGACTTCCACCCTTCTGAAAGAGAGCAAAGACCTCTCTCTGCCTGTCCTGTTCCTGGTGGTAAAGGTTACAGAAGTATCACTGCACTCTAAAGACTTTTCCTTTCTTAATTCTCCCTTGAGGTAGAGATTTTGCAAGCAAAAATCTAAAGTACTACCTTGGTCCTTCTAGAAAGTTTTTTTGCTGGCCCAACTGTTTCTGACCAAGTTATAGACATGTAGAGTCATAAAATTGTAAAGTTGAGAATGATGATGAAATCTAGTTAAGTCTCTTAACCTGGTGGTTTAAAACAATGTTGGTGAAAAAGAGAATAGGGAAAAGAAAGTTTTAAAAAGTCAGACTGGTCACTGTAGGCAGGAAATACAGCTCTAGATCTACCAGCAGCAAACTCTGAGTGTCTTTTACAGCAAATGGCAATCCTCTCTGTGACAGTGACCAGATTTACAAGATGATGTGATTTCTCTGTATGAAGGCTTGAAATTCACTGTAACACATGAAAGCCCTCCCACATCATTTATGCTTTTAAAGCACATTTATGTTATGAAACAGTAACCAACACAATAAAATATTCAATATTAGCCTGCATGAAAGGAGGTAAGGGAACCACCATACTGTTTCACTAGTGAGTATGCAGCATGAGCAACTCTAAAAAATAGAATGGGAAAAATGGGTGTGCATTTAGCCTGTCTGCAGCCTGATGTAGAAACAACAGCAAGTGTACTAAGGTCTTGTCTTCTGGCACTGAATTAAAGGTCTTCCCCACAGTCGCTGTATAACACATAAGTGAGAAATTTGTTGCTATACTCCTGTTATGGATCACTCCAGCTTTGTGTGGGTAAAATGAATTTTACCCTTTCCATGTGTGGTCAATTCATTCAATTACTTTACTGTTTTCTAAAATCTGGAAATATTCCCCCCCACACACACCCCTTTCAGCACTTTTCTTCCCCTCCTACTTCCACTTCCCTTACCACAACAATTGTCTGTGTCTGGATGAGACTATTAGAATTCCTTCCATGAGCCTGGTAGGAATAGTCAGCAGCCTCTAAAGAACTGCCATCTCTGGGATTGCTATAAATCTCTGAAGTTCCTTCCATTTATCTTAGGCATCGTAAACTGAACTGCAGTAACTGAGTTTTTCTTCCTGTGTTTTCAGTGATCCCCTGAACATTTCAGATCATTTAGAACCCAGAAGTCTAACACTGTAGTTGAATTTGTAAAAGAATTTGACAATTTTTTGTTCTGTGATTGTAATTCTACTAGTTAAAATGCAGGCAATACATTCATGCATCAGAATATGAAATGACTACTTACTGGTGTCAGGAAGGAATTTACTCCCTGTTGTACATGCCATTTATAACATTTACGCAATTTGCTAGACTAGTTGTTAAGCATTTGGAGGTGGTCGCTTTTCATGGAAGCAAAATTCAAAACAGTATACTGGGCTTGGACTTGAGTTCTGAGGTGATTCACTGCAGTTTCAACATAGAAATGGCCAAAATGTGTGGGATAAAGGTTCACGTACTTTAGTATCTTGTATTTCACACCAATTACAGATAAATGCCTATGGAAGAGAATAACTGTGTATGGCACTTGCTTTCCTATCCTCCAACTTATTTCCATTCACGTTATAATGTCCATGAATTTAATGACAGTGGATCTCTCTAATATGAAGTTGTCCAGTCTCCCCTAGAACCCAGCATAAGCTAAAATTTTAACAACCACAAACATCAACAAATTTCAACATCAACAAGTATCACAGGCCTTCTATTAATTCCTGAAAAAAAAGCCTCCTTTAATTTGTTTTGGATATATCTCCCACCATCCTTTTTCATGTCCTCCAATATTTAAATACCAAAAAAAAAATTGTATCAAAAGCATATGTACCTGTCCATGCCACTCATGGTTACAGACTGATACCATAACTCCCTCAGGCATCTTTTTTCAGGAATGAATAGTAGACGTCCCTCCCTCTTCCCTCTGGTGAACAGGTATTCCTTATATAAAAATAATTATAAACTTGATAATCCTTATTCTCTGCACCCAAACTTTTTACAATTTTACTATATGCTTGTGAAAGAAGGGGAGGAGAAGCAAGAGTAGAACCGTATACTGTAATCAATATATGGGTAGGAAATAGGTATATACAGTAGCATGGTCTCTGTTTTGATTTATGTTCCTTTCCCACTGATTTCTAATACCTATCTTTTTTTTTTTTCCCAATTGCTCAACAGTATCACACTTTCCTATAAAATTACTATGACTCCAAGGTCTCATGTCTTAATGATTACCTCAGCACCTACCATTTTGTATGTAAGGTAGGATTGTTTTTTCCCTGATATGTATCATGTTACATTCACTCATACTGGATTTCATTGGCCATTTTATTGCCCTGTCACTCAGACTCAAAGAAGTTCCACTGTTTTTTACAAGTGACCTTCACCTCTACTGCCAAAAATAGCTTTGCTTTAGCAGTGAACTTTGCAAATCTGTGTGTGAACTTTACCTCTTACACCTTGGCTGCTCAGTTTTGTTGCCTGTTTCTGTGATCAACTTCACTGAAAATCTTTAAGTTCAACTAAACAAGATCACTTGTTCTTTTGCTTCCTCAGAAAACTGAAAGTTCTGTGAAGCTTTAAAAAAAGAGGTCAGTTCTCCATAAGTAGATCACATTTACCTGAGTGCCTGAGTACCTGTCATTTACTATAGTTTTAGTGTTTTGCCCAGTACAAATGTACATTGTTCCCCATGTCTTCCCTGAAATTTTTCTAAAAAAAGTGACATCAGATTTGTCAGTCTCCACTTGTGTTAAGGAATTTTTAAGGAACAGATGACACACGATTGCTGTGACTCAGTTTGGAAGCCTTGAATAAATACCATTCAGTCCTGGTATTTGCTAGCACTTGGTCTGTTTGAACCACAATCTCTTCCACGACCTCTGTTTCAGACAGCCCCTGAGAAGTTGCCCACCAAGAAAAATTCAAGCATGAGAATCTTCTCCGTTTCTGCGTGAATGCTAATGCAAAGGGTTCATTTTCCTTCTGTGTAGTAATTTTATCTCCTCTGACTGTTTTTTTTTTTTTTTTTTTTCTGTACCTTAATCGTCAATAAGTCCTACAGACAGCTGGAAGGTTTCCTGCTACTGACTTGTTTAAAGATTTATAAAGTTTTTTTCCTTCAGTTAGCTGTTCCTAAAACTCTTTTTTGCCTCCTTTAATGTATTGGTTTTACACTTAATCTGGCAGTGTTTCTTGTCCTTTTGTTTAATTTTTCATTTTTTCACTTGGACTTGAGCTCAGTTTTCTAAAGGAACATTATTACATATGTATGTAATAGCATCCCTTTTCTGTCCACAACCTTCTCTCCTTTCTGAAAACTTTCTGTATAGGCAGTGGTGTTTGGCCTGTGTTTCCAATCTGGCATTCTACAGTAGTCTCCATGATGCCAGTAGGGTCTAATTTTCCTATAGGCTTCTTCACAAGCTCTCTCATTTTTATGTGGTCTAACTTGTAGCCTAATAAATAGCAAGGCAGTATCAGCATCCTAGGTTTATAATCAGTAATACAGAACAAATACTGCATTTTTTTTCTATTTAGGTCTGTAATTTAGTTTCATACATGGTACAATACTCATTTATATAAGTAGTTAATTAGTATCATTTGATTTTAAGATCTCTTGACACCTAGTAAATACTCTTCCATCACCACTATGGTTGATATTGTCATCCTGATGTTCCAGTGACACACCAACTCACAGTATTCCACCAAGTTTCCAATATGCCTACTATGTCAATGTCTTCATTTGGGAGTAAATATCTAAGCTTCCCCACCTAATTATTTAGACATCTAGCATTCATGAAGAAGCATGCATACCCTTGCATTGGTTCTCCTTTTACAAACTATATAAACAGGATTGTATTTTTACCTATTTAATTATTTCCGTTCTCTGACAGATATTTCATTTAAGCATACCAAATATTCATGTCTTCATCAATAAGAAAAGCTCCATCCCAAGACACGTAGTCTTCTGTATCTGTTTACTATTCCCTGATCTTCATGTAATATATATGGAAGATGGGAACAAGGTCTTTGTAAAACATTCTCTTCACAAGTATGCAAATGAGCCAAAATAGAAAGAAGTACAGAATGTCTTCAGTGTTTAAGAATAAGGAAAATAAGAAACACTTCTGAAGACTTTATTTTAATTTTCAAGTATTTCCAAAATTATTAGAAATATCTGTAGGTATGCATGTGAGTGTATCAGTATTTTGATAGCTTTGCAGTCATTATTGTTTTCATAACGCATCACACACAGATTATTTGGTAGCAGTTGACCAAAAATAAGGAAATTTGCTTTCCAGTATCTCTGCCTAACTCTATCAAGAGAAATTAAGACTTAAAATTAAGTCCAGCAAATACTAATATTTCTGTTTTCCTCTGTTCTACTTAGGAGTACTCAAGCTAATTCTGAAAAAAAAAAAAAATTAAGAGGAATTAACTTCTCTAGCCCTTTTCCCCAAAACAATTAATGGTGTTGAAAATATTTTTAATGGAAAGAGGCCTACTTTGCTTACCTGAAATCTGTGTGTAACATAGAATCACAGAATCATATAATTGTCTAGGTTGGAAGGGACATCGGGTCCAACCATCAACCTAACACGACTGACTTGTCCTAATTAAATAAAAAAAATAAAGGAAAAAGTTATGAAACCTTTTTCAAAACCATATTTGTTACTTGGTCTTAAATGGCAAGCAAGTGACTTGACTAACAACCTTGAACCATTGTTGTAATTTATAATACTATACTAGTATAGGTCACACTGGAATGCTGCCAATCTGTCTCTTATTTTCTAATTCACTTTTCTAATAAAACTAATATGTGAGAACCCACAGATGCTAAAGCAATTTTAACAAATGTTCATGCATTTATAGTTGAAATTTCATATAGTCTGTCAAATTATATATTCCATGAGGTTGTTTTTTAATAAAAAGTCTGTCTTTATTAAAAGCACATTAAAATGAATGAGGGTAAAAGATGATGTTCACTGAGCAATTAGGCTGATTTAAGTGTGCCTGACAAGGGTCTATTAAAAAAAAAAAAATAATCAGCAACTCAGTATGGTATTGCATGCACATATCATAACTGATTTAAATGCACCCTAAAATGCATTTAGAAAATGACTACAAATACTGAAAGAAACAACAGTTCATATCAGTTCATATCCCTTAACTAATATCCATAAGAAGGAAACAAAACCAGGTTAGCATATGTTAGGTAAAGCTGTGTCACTGTTTAATATCTTCCTGTAACACGTGATTTTTTTAAAAGAACTTACTACATCTGTAAAGGCAATTATTCTACAGCATAATGAAGCAAAATGAACTTGTAAAATATTATTACAGTAGTTGTAAATGGTACTACTGTCAGTACTATGCTGCTAATTATGTCCACATAGTAATGATTATTTTACCTGTGCAATGAGGGTGTTTCTAGTATGCTAATAAGTTAAATCATGAGTTATGAAAATCAAGGTATAAAATTATGAAGTGAAGAATTAACCCACATTTTCATCGTATTCTAGAATTGCCTTGGCTTTTGGAACATGTTATCCAATAGTACAATGATGGATACTTCTGTTGGGTCACTAACTACATGACTGATTTGAGATACAACAACCAAGAGAACTAATGTAAACTAATTGCAACAGAATGACTTTCCTAATACTCTTATATTGGCTTTAAGCCTTTACATATGGAACACATATGTATCATGTAATAAATGGTTTCAAATTTATGAGTGCAGACACAATTGTGTCATTAATAGAATATTTTAGCATTGTCTTGTCCAATCCACATTTGAAATACTTACTAAATATATTGTATTTGCTTTTAAAGAAATAGAGATTTCCAGATTTCAGTTCTGTGCTGCCTGTAGCTGAGATCAATATGAGATGATTTTGCTTCTTTATTTTATACTCCTGTACAACATAGCTGAGACATTACACATTTGAGAAATAGATAAGTACATTATTATTATTAAGTGCACTTTCTTTTTAAGTGGATAGCATTCTGAAGTGAGAATATTAAACATCTGTTTATGAAATATTAAATTAATGGGTTTCTGATTAATTATAATATCTGACATTAATTTTATTCCCATTGCTGGCATAGGATTAAACTGTATAAACACATGGTGATATGGTTTGATATGCCTACATGGCTAGTTCTATTTCCCCAACTCTGCAGATTTTTGCCCATTCCTTTCATAAATCAAGAGACTCCAAGAAGTACGGCTGTGGGTAAGCCTGACTTAGAAAATCTTGGGTCAAAAAATAAATGTCATTAGAGTATTGTAGAAAAGTCCTAAACTTGATTTAATCTAAAAAAGATAGAACACAATTAATATTTATTGAAATTATTCTGCAAGTAAAGAATTTTTTCATCTATTACAGGCTAATGTAACACAAAGTCTTGTTATGGACTTAAAAAGGATTTCCCCAGAATCTTTGAATGTAGCAAATATTACCTAGGGATTTCAGTTCTCGTCCTTGCAGGCAGTTTGTCCAGGAACTTCTGTAATATTCTTTAGAGGATTATAAAAGTTTGCCCAATCACAGCGCGCAGGTGCTGCCCAACCAAATGCTCGGATAAAAAACTTCAGTCTGTTCTTACTGTGACTCTGCTAGAATATTAATGTCACTTCACCTTTTCATTTGCATAGGTTAATCAAAGGAAGAGTTGTTACTGCAGTTTTTCTTTGCCCAGCTCAGGCAAGTCTACATGATATTCAGTTTATTAAGGGGTTATTAGTGAATCTGCCTTTGGTGTTTATAAATAGCCTTATTCTAATTCTTCTACTAGTAACTCCATCTTTGAATCATTGTTACCAGGCTTAAGTTGCGTGGAAAGCTTTTTCAGATTCTTTGTATTTGTGTGTGTTTCACCTCTAGTTTTTTACATATAAATAAGATAATGCACTGCGCTCCAAAGTAAAACTGGAATAATAATTTTAACCAAGAATTTCCAAGGTCTATGACACAATAATTCCATATAAGAAACTCCTGAAAACTTACCATTCTAGTATCATAGTGTACAATTCAATATATCATATCTAATCATTGGATGAAGGACAGGATTGGTTGTTTTTAAAGCAAGGATAGGTTTTGGATTTTCTTTTGTTAATTAAGTGAGAAGATGAATCTGTATAAATTTTCATTGTCGCTACCAAGAAATACAGTTTTGCAGATTTTTTTTTCTCTCTCATTCCATAGTTCTTAAGTTATCTAATAGCTTGCTTGCTTTCACAGAAAAATTGTTATGTTGTACTGAGATATATTTTTTAAAACCAACAGCATAATAGATCAGCTTGACTGAGTGGTTTTACTTAGGTTGTTCATTGGTTCAGCATGTGTTATGGTTTGAGAGACCCATAACAATTTATTGTCATTTAGACAATCATTCTACCACCTGATGACCCCTCCCCACCCGGGAAAGGGAATCAGGAAAAACAAGGAAACCTGGGAGTTGAAGTATAAACAGATTTAATAGAGTAAGATTAGATATTTAACATTAACAGCACTAAAGAACCAATATTGTTACCAACACCAACACAGAATATGCAAAGATTATACTCAGCCAATTCTATCAGTAGGAAGCTGTGCACTCCCAGCAGTGGACAGCAAATGTTGAACACTGCGAGCGCTATGGCTTTGAGAGGAAGGGAAGGCCTCAGGAGTCCGGCACCAGGACACGAAGTTCTCAGGATGGCAGCCATCAAGGGAGAGAGCGAAGTTCATAGAATCACAGAATTATAGAATGGTTTAGGTTGGAAGGGACGTTGAAGACCACCGAGTTCCAACACCCCTGCCATGGGCAGGGACACCTCCCACTCCACCTGGTTGCTCAAAGCCCTGTCCAGCCTGGCCTTAAACATTTCCAGGGATGAAGCTTCCACAGCTTCTCACGGCAACCTGTTACAGCACCTTACCACCCTCAAAGTAAAATTTTCTTCCTGATATCTAATTTAAATCTCCCCTCTTCCAGTTTGAAGCCATTTTCCCTCATCCTATCACTACACGCTCTTGTAATAGAGTAAGATTACTGTAGGTAATCTTCTGTAGGTCCCCTTTAGGTACTGAAAGGCTGCTATAAGGTGTCCCCAGAAGCTTCTCTTCTCCAGGCTGAACAACCCCAACTCTTTCAGCCTGTCCTCACAGGAGAGGTGCTCCATTCCTCCAATCATCTTCGTGGCCCTCCTCTGGACCCACTCCAACAGGTCCATGTCTTTCCTACACTGGGGTCTCCAGAGCTCGACACAGTACTCCAGGTGGGGTCTCACCAGAGCAGAGTAGAGGGAGAGAATCACTTCCCTTGAGCTGCTGGCCACACTCAGAGTTACCACCACCAGCTTCAAAATCTAGTCCTGGTTCATCTAAAAATAACACATAAGACAATGAAAATATTTATTTAATTTATTTAGAATCATAGAATGGTTTAGGTTGGAAGGGACCTTAAAGATCATCAAGTTCCAACAGCCCTGCCTTAGGCTCCAACCTCCCACCAGACCAGGTTGCTCAAAGCTCCATCCAGCCTGACCTTAAACACCTCCAGGGATGGGAGCTCTTCTCTGGGCAACCTGTTCCAGTGCCTTACCACCCTCAAAGTGAAAAATTTGTTCCTAATGTTTAATCTAAACCTGCCCTCTTCCAGTTTAAAGCCATTCCCCCTTGTTCTATCACTACATGCCCTAGTAAAAAGTCCTTCCCCAGCTCTCCTGTACGCCCCCTTTAGGTACTGAAAGGCTGCAATAAGATCTCCCTGGAGCCTTCTCTTCTCCAGGCTGAACAGCCCCAACTCTTTCAGCTTCTCTCATAGGAGAGGTGCTCCAGCCCTCTGATCATCTTTGTGGCCCTCCTCTGGACATGCTCTAACAGGTCCATGTCCTTCTTGTGTTGGGTACTCCAGAGCTGTATGAAGTACTCCAGGTGGTGTCTCACAGGAGTGGAAGAGAGGGGCAAAATCACCTCCCTTGACCTGCTGGTCACAGTTCTTTTGATGCAGCCCAGCATATGGTTGGCCTTCTGGGCTGCGATTGCACATTGCTGGCTCATGTTGAGCTTCTTGTCAATCAGCACACCCAGGTCCTTCTCCTCAGGGCTGCT
>NW_009646849.1:572350-590645 GCF_000708025.1 Charadrius vociferus | reverse complement strand
TTGTAGTTTCTTTGTTCTGCTCTCCAGGTTGCATTCCTGTGCCGTGTATTAACAGTGTCTCCCCATTGGTTCCAGTTGCCCCAGGTGCTCCTGGCTCATCTATGTAAGACTTTAAACATACTGCAGCGTAGCCAGCACATTTCGGAGCAAATGGCTGCAGGCCCTCACCAGCACCCCGTTCTTCTTCGCAGCAAACTTTCCAATTTATGGTGAATGTGACGTCAATGGTATGAAATAATCCTTTTGGTCAGCTTGGGTCAAGTGCCTGGGTCTCACTCCTCCTCATCCCTGCACCTGGCTAGCTCGAAAACACTGAGATCTTGAAACCCACACGCAGTAGGTGGCTATGACATAAATATTTTCACAAATTAAGACACTGGAGTCTTCTAAAAGTGCAGTTTTCCCAAGTATTACAAGAGAGATTAGTCCTGTGTCGCTCAAACCAGGACAGCATGAAACACAACACATCACTTAAATTGTATTCATTAAAGAGTCTACACATAAAATATTTAAAGTGAGAATAGAAAGCTCTCAACAGAAGTTAAATACCCTAGGGGAGAGGAACTATTGCTCGGAACTAGTCAGCCTATCAATCTTAGAATTATCAACAGCTCAGAAGAATTCATTGTGTCTATCAAACAAAATTATATAAAGGTGTATAAGGTATATTAAAAAGCAAAACAATTCCAGTCTTATGAATTTTATTTGTTGGACAGTGATATCTTGTTTAAAAAAAAAAAAAAAGTAAAAATGAATAACAGAAAAAAAACACATTTGTAGACGTGCCGTTCTTTGCCCTGCCCTGCCCTGCCCTCTCACTGCATTCATACATAGCATTTTTTACTTCAAGAACATACTTTCCTCCTTCTCTGTTGTCCCCTCTTTAGAATCTTAGTAGGTAGTTTTCATTCTTAGAATTTGTAATGAATGCTGATCAACATATACACTTCTCAGACGACCAGAAAATAGTCACTAGTTGAGTCTGTTCACATTTTAATTGTTTCCTATTAGTAAGTTACTTGGAAAGGGTTGATGGTGAGCTGTTATTTTTACTTCTACTTGTCCCTAAAGCATGGAGATTCCATAAGAATGCAGAAATTTGAAAGATCTGGAAACACACGTTACTGTAAACTCTCCATTACTAATAAAGAAAATCTATAATTTGAATTAGTGAAAATAAAACCTGTGTACATTAATAGCAATTGAAAGCATTATTTTCTCATTATGTTTTAATTTATTTTTTATTTTGATTGTCATTTTTCACCTGCTGAGCAATATCAGTCAGAAAATTATAGCTAAAATTTTCTGTATAAAGGCCTTGCTGCCTAAATTTAAGGGTATGTGAAGTGCTTTGCTAATAGGATTATATATGTGTTTTGTTGGTTTAGCAAGACATTTCTTGAGAGCAGAATTTTACTTCAAATGGAAAAAAGTGGGGTTAGTTTTGTGTCAGAATTATGCACAAAACCTGCAATATACCAAAAAAACCACCTCTATCAAACTTATTTGGTATGTCAATATATATTAAAAAAAAAAAAGAATAGTTTCTTTTATAGTCTATGGGAGAGTGGTAGAACTCAGAGGCTGAAAGAAATGCAAGAAAGAGTAAGGTTAAGGTTTCCTCTTTATTGATGTACACTGGAAGTAACTTCATTGAACTTAAAACCACTGAGTGGGAAATCAGATTTCATAATAAGACTATAAAGAGAGGTAACTTTAAAAAAAAAAACTGAAAAAATTAAAAGCTTTCCTTGCCCCATTTTCAAGTTGATAGTAGCTAGGCTTAGCTGTGTTCTGAGAAATAGCAGGATTTATCAACCCAAAATCTAGTGCATTTCTGAGCATCACTGATTCAGAACCTTGGAAATAAAATGGATGATCTGCTTTTTTGAGTACGGTATTTTCAAAAGTTGTGCCTGTTGCTATTTACTTTCATTGCAAAATGAAATGAAATCCTTAACCCAGATCTGATTTACAAAGTCTGAAGAGGCCCTGCAAACTGCCTCCAATCGGTCTTTCAAAACTGAAGGTATCTATCTCCAGCTGTCCCCAACTTTTTCCCCCCCAAGTTTTTCACACTAAAAAATGGTGTATCATCTTAACATCCGACTGAGTAAAGGAAAAGACAAGCATGTTTTCTGAAAATACTTTCAGAAAGAAAGTGATTGCAGACTGATGACAGTTGCTTATAAGAATACATTTTTGTCAGAACCTGCCGAATACCATGATTACATGGTGGAAAAACAGGGTTACTCTAAGGCTATCTAGATATCTGTAGTAATGTGAACACAGACATGTACGAATACTGTGTGAGAAAATAAACTGACTACTCTTCTGGGAGGACCAAATGTTTGCACAGGTTGCTACCTGTTGCTCACATATGCAATCCGATAACATCACTGTTTAGCCCATAAGGCTATTCTACGCTGTAAGAAATTAATTAACATTGCTTCCTCAGGGGAAAAAAATATTCTGTGATTTCATCTCAGCGTGCTTCATTGTCTTGCATGTTCACAGAAATTCTTAGCAAGAAACATCCTTAAAGAACTCCCATTTCTGCCCTTGCTCTTAAGACCTCAAACCCCTGGCCCTCTTATGGCATCTTCAACATTCATATCATTCTAGCGACAACACTGCTCATATCCTCCATTGCACTGTTTTTACCAGTTTTAAAAAATCATTTTTCTGTGTCATGTATTTTCTGCCTTACTGTGCTGCTTCAATAAACATTCCCATATCACGTCTCCTCATGCTGCAACGGAAACAAATGTTGCTTCTTTCTTCCTCCTGTGTAAGAAGAAAGATGACAGCATCAGTATTTATCTCAGGTTATAAAAAAAATGTATTTTTTTAAAGTCTACAACCTCATGTCAGATACAGTCTGGGCAATCCCTACATCATTTAAGCACCAAACTTGAAGCTATCTTTCTTAACATTTCTCTTCTTTGCCTAGCACAACACAACAAGATGCACACTATATTTTGATCCTGGATACAGTTCTACCACTGTTGATGCAAATATTTCTCCTTTATAATGAGTTTATTCTATTTATTTGAGAAACCAACCCCTTATCTTTTAAATTATTCAGAAAGGCAACTACCTTTTTGGTGTGTAACTGCACAGTGTGATTTATATTAGCTCTTTATGATTCTTATATTTTAAAGGCATGACTCTGATATGCCTATTAATAACTATTTCAAATCCTGTATCATCCCTTTGTTCAACTGAATTTTGCCACATGCATTTTGCTAAACTTCCATTACTTTTTCAGGAAAACCCTTTTGATCAATGTTCCTATTAAAATTTGCAAAAATCTTGTTTGTCCTTTTTCTGTGAAAACAGAATTTGATATAAATTTTTTGAAATGGAAATAATATTGAGTAGCAATGATTATTTTTATCTTACCCAACTTTTGCTAACAACTTTATAACAAAAACATTTTCTTTTTTCTATAATTTTTTTTCTTTTTTTTCTTTTTTTTTTTTTAAATAAAATGTATAGACCTACGTATGTACACATAGATTTCCAAATGGTTTTCTCTACTTGACTGTTAAGATTTGAGGTATGATACACTCTTTGGGAAACCATGAGAAATGAGATGTTTAAGTCTCTCTGTTTCATACAAATGAGAATGACTGTCACATAACTTCTCCCACTCTACTTGGCACTTTTCAGGCTGCACCTGTAGTACTGTGTCCAGTTCTGGTTCCCACAATTCAAAAAAAGATGCAGACTGGACAGGGTCCAAAAGAGGGCCACAAAGATGATCAAAGGGCTGGAGAACCTGTACGCTATGAAGAAAGACTGGAGGCGTTAGGGAGAAAAGACAGGTCAGCAGGACTTCATCACAGGATTCCAGTAATTAGAGGACGGTTACAAAGAGGACAGAGATGGCCTCATCACAAGTAAGCACATGGAGAAGACAAAGGGCAATGGGTACAAGTTTTACCTGGACGGGTTTTATCTCAATATAAGAAAGACATTTTTTGCAGTCAGAACATCATCAGGGGTGTGGTAGAGTCCCCATCACTGGAGGTTTTCAAGATGGAGTTGGACAGCGTGCCAGATAATCTCATCTAGGCTACATTTCCCACAAAAGGTTGGACCAGATGATCTTTTGAGGTTCCTTCTACCCTGGGCTGTTCTGTGATTCTATGGTTATATAATAAACTGTATGGCGTTTTAAAAATTTTCTTGAATAAATGTTTTAAAGGAATAATTAGAAGAATAGTTAGTAAAGCCAACAACATACACACCAGAAAATTATGTTATAGCAAACAACATCTTTTATAGCTGGTGAAGGAACAACATGGTTTAATGGGCCATTCTTTGCAAATACACAAATATGAACATTAATATTTTCACCAAAATTGAGAGATGCTGAGAATAGACAAGCTTTGGGAATCCATCCTGTCTATCTGCTTGTGAGGGAGTGGTTAGTAGAGAAATGGATATTACCAAATAAATATGGAATTAATAGTACATACAAGCAATAATATGTGAATGTGATCTTAGACAAGTATGATAGATCAATCCCCAAACGTAATAAACAATTGAAGATGTAAGTTTTAACAGTACTCATCAAAAAGCACGTTCACTAGAACACCTGTGAAGTTTGGTTCTGGTGAGCCTGTATTAGATTTTCCTTCACTGTTGTTTTTCCCCAGTTTCCCAGATAAATGGCATCTGAAATAACGGCAGATTTTGCAAATTGCATTATAGTTTATAAAAACCTCATTATTTATCAGACCTGTATTTATTTATTCCATTTAGAAAATGTTGCTGTTCTAAAATCGCCAAGGATAAAAGTCCTTGGTGCATCAAAGGATGTTTAACAACCAATATGCTGATTTAGAGAACAGACTAGCATTATATATAATACCTCTTATGAGATTTATTTGAATATTGTATTGAGGTAATGTGAGCTGTTTGCTAAGTCATACACGATAAAATGAAATCATTTCTAATATGTTCTTAGTAAAATATTATATTTTACAATGTTGGACAGAAAAACTATATATTTTAAAAATAAAAAGTGGGTAATGATGTGTACATTGTGAATGATCAGGAGTTAGAGCATTAAAATGCCCGCAAAATAAAAGATAGTGTTCAAGCAAATACATTAGATATTTCTGTAGACTATTCCTGAAAGACAATGTCTTTCCAGTGTCTTGGAAGACAATGTATGTAATCAGTATTTTTGCAGCTGAAAAAGTCCTAATGCATTCCTCTGCATTTTCATCTGTCCTTACTCTCAGCCTCACAAAGCTTTCCAGCCATGCAATCCTTTGTATTACTTTCATCTTCTTTTCTATCTCCCAGTTCACCACCATTTGTTAGATCTTGTCTTTTTTCCTTCCGCATCCCCATAAGCTGCTTGTTTGTCCACTCCAAACCCAAAACTCCATCCAAGTACTTTTTATCTTTTTGCTCCTGATTGTTATAGCTGAACTCCCTGGTACATCTTTCAGTCCATTAAAAATGCCACCGGCAAAGTCACTCTCTGACTGCTGTTTTGATCAGATTTGGCTTTTTCTCATACTTTCACCAGCATTCCCCTACAGCATATGTCACATTCAGGCTCCTCATTTTGTGTTTTTCAAGCTTTGAGTAATTTATAACTTTGGCCTAATCCTTCCACGTTGTCTTTTTTTACCTCTTCTGTAACTACATGCACTGCTTTTGTCCATTTATCTTTTGATTCTAGGTCTTCGCCACCTTCTGCCTTAAGCTGGTCTGCTAAGATTTTGCCTTTTTCTTTTAAAGAAAAATTGTTCTTTCAAATACAATGTATAAATGTAAAATCTTTCAGAGAAATACTGATACTACTACTAATAAAATATAACTAAGGATGATCAACGTGACAGCGGCCTATGATGAGGTGACTCATGGATGAGGGGACATCAGTGGATGTTGTTTATCTTGACTTCAGTAAGGCTTTTGACATATTCTCCCATAACTTCCTGATAGACAAAGTAATGAAATAAGGTCTAGATAACTGGAAAATGAGGTGAATTAAAAACTGGCTGAACTGCTGCGCTCAGAGGACTGTGATCAGCAGCAAAAAGTCCAGCTGGAGGCGAGTCTCTAGTGCACTACCCCAGAGGGTAACACTGAGGCCCATACTGTTTAACATCTTCATTAATGACCTGGATGATGGGACAGAGCACACCCTCAGCAAGAGCGCAGGTGATACAAAACTGGGAGGAGTGGATGGTAGACCAGGTGGTGCATTGCCATTCAGATGATGGGACAGAGCACACCCTCAGCAAGAGCGCAGGTGATACAAAACTGGGAGGAGTGGACAGTAGACCAGGTGGTGCATTGCCATTCAGAAGGATCTTGACAAGCTGGAGAAATGGGCTAAAAGGAACCTCCTCATGTTCAGCAAAGGGAAATGCCAAGTCCTGCACCTGGGAAGGAATAACCCAGGCACCGGTACACACTGGGGGATGACCAGCTGGAAATCACGTTGGCAGAGAGGGACCTGAGGATCATGATGGACACCACACTGACCATGAGCCCTTGTTGCAAAGACGGCCAATGGCTGCATTAGGCAGATTTGGTGTGTTGACCTTGGCTGGCTGCCAGGTGCCCACCAAGCTGCTCTATCATTCCCCTTTCTCAGCAGGGCAGAGGGAGGAAATACCATGGGGCAAATGAAAAAGCTCATGGGTCAAGATAAGGACAGAGACATCACTCACCAATTTCTGTCATGGGCAAAACGAACTTGACTTGGAGAAATTAACTTAATTTATTGCCAATTAATTGAAACAAAGTAGGATAGTATGAAACAAAACTAAACCACCATTCCCCCACACCTCTCTTCTTCTCAGGCTCAACTTCACTCCCAACTTTTCTACCTCCTTCCCCTGAGTGGCGCAGGGGGATGGGGAAGGGGGGTTGTTGTCAGTTCATAAAGCTTTCTCTCTGCTGCTTCTTCCTCCTCACACTTTTCTCCTGTTCCAGCGTGGGTCCCTCCTACAGGATACAGTCCTTAGGGAACTTTCCCAATGTGGGTCCTTCCCTCGGGTTGCAGTTCTTCATGAACTGCTTCACCATGGGTCCTTTCCATGGGGTTCAGTCGTTCAGGAATGGACTGCTCCAGCAGGCCACATGTTGTGCCAGAAAACCTGCTCCTATGTGGGCTCCTTTCCATGGGCTGCAGCTTCTTTCAGGGCATATATACCTGCTCCAGCATGGGGTCCTTTTCAGGCTGCAGTGTGGATATCTGCTCCACTATAATCCTCCATGGGCTGCAAGGGGACAACCTGCATCACCATTGTCTTCACCACAAGCTGCGGGGAAATCTCTGGTGCCTTGTGCACCTCCTCCCTCTCCTTCTTCACTGCCCTTGATTGGAGGTTGTTTCTCTCACATTTTCGCACTGTTCTCTCACAGCTGCTCCGCAGCATTTTTTACTGTTTCTTAAATATGTTATCACAGTGGTGCTACCAATGTCGCCGATTGGCTCAGCTTTGGCCAGCTGTGAGTCTGTTTTGGAGTCAGCTGAAACTGGCTGCATCTGACATGAGGGCAGCTTCTGGTGCCTTCTCATAGAACTTCCCCCCAGCAGCTCCCCCTTCCTACCCAAAAACCCTTGCCATGCAAACCCAATGCAGCAGAGCACTGACAGCAGGTCAAGGGAGGTGATTGATCTTTTCTGCTCTGCTCTGCTCTGAGACGCATCTGGAATCCAGGTCTGAGCTCCCCAGTAAAAGAGAGACATGGACTTACTGGAGTGAGTCCAGTGAATGGCCAGAACAGTGATGAAGTGACTGGAGAATCATATGAGGAAACATTGAGAGAGCTGGGACTGTTCAGCCTGCAAAAGAGGAGGCCCAGGGGGAATCTTGTCAATGTGTTTGAATACCTGATGGGGAAGAGTACAGACGGTGGATCCAGACTTCTCAGAGCTGTCCAGTGACAGGAAAAAAGGCAACAGGCACAAACTGAAAGACAAGGCAATTCTGTTTAAATATGAGGAAAAAAAATACTGTGGGGGTGATCAAACACTGGAGCAGCTTGTCCAGAGAGGCTGTGAAGTCACCATCCTTGGAGTTATTTAGCATTCAATGGGGCATGGCCCTGTGCATTCTGCTCCAGTTGACTTCCATAGGCACCTTCCAATCTCAACCATTCTGTGTGGTTCTGTGCAAAATTTACTCCGATATTTGTTCCCATACCTGTTTCATGCTGCTTTTTGTTTACTTTGCTATTCTTTCTCTCCCCAAATGTCTGCTAACTATTGAGTTTACACGTTGTTTTGCAAGAAGAATTAATAGGAACTAGATTCCCAGGTAGCTGATTTTGAAAGAATTGCCTCATATCTTTAAAATCTGAACTCTCAGCGTCTTGTGATTGCTATATCAGTTAATGATAACAGCAATTCTTCCTGGCAAGAGCAAACAAGCCAGGATGTTGGCCTCTGTTTCTTCTCTAGGCTTTTCAGGCACAATAGTGGTTTCTAACATCCAAGCAATCAGACATTAGTAAACCTGTCGGGCACTTGTTAAACTTTAGGCCCTTTTCCATTATATTTGCTTATTTGCAAATCTTTGGTGTTTTTGCCAATAAGAGCAGCTATGTTGCTGCAGTTTTAGATGAACAGTCCTTAGGTCTGATTCTGTTCTTAACTTAAATGTGAAATCTTTCTGAATATCTTAGGGCTGGCCTGAGCTGCCTGGTGCTATGACGTATGGGGAAGAAAATAATGTCTTGAAAAGTATGACAGGCTAGATGCAATAGCAGAAAAGTTAAAAACAGAGGAAAATAATTATAACTTTCACATAGGCTAGAAAAAAAATTTGGATTTTATGGAACTCCCTTACAGTTCTTCATCCAGTCTTTCCATGGCAAGGGCAAAACAAGAAGGCAGAAGAACAATTCCCTTAACACCCTTTCATCTCCTAGCTCCTGGCCATTTAGGCCAGCTGCAATTTGTCGCTCTGATTGCAGCAGAACAGCTCCTTGGACATTCACCCCAGCATACCCGAGAGCCACTGGTGACTATTTTTTCACACTGTAAAACCAAGAGCTGAAATTGAGTGAGGTAATATATTTCAAATTTTACTTGAATTCTACATTACCATAAAGTAAGGAGGAGGTGTTTACTCAGATAGTACTGTAATAGAGCAATAAATAATAATAAATTATATATATATAGGTAACCAGGAAAAATATATGCAAGTTTACTGATCACTTCATAATATCTTAATTCCTACTTGGACTTAGTCCTGTTAGGACTCTCTCCCTTACCCAGTTGATTATAACTCTGTCAGCAGTGAAACTACAGAGCCAGATTTTCCTTGTAAACTAATAGCACAACTATCTCATATTTAATGATCTAATGTTTGCTGTCTTTAACATCTAATTTTTATATAACCTTTCAGAAGCATTAGTTAGACTACCCATAGTGAAATAGGTGTGGTAACTTCTTTCATAATGTCCCATACATATTGCAAGTGAAAATTTTAATCAGGTTTCTTAACATACGCCTTTTACTCTTTACTTCATAATGAGATTACAGTCATAAATATGAAGAAGTATTTTAAAGATGTAGAAAATTTTATGTGTGTATCTTTCTCAATTGTATTCTTAAGTCTCTTGAACTGGAAAACATAGCACTTCATTTATATATATATCAGTCTTAGAAAAGATGGGTAATATTTCCCTGAGTGTAAATAAAGACCAAAATAAAATGGTCACAGTATATCAGAATCAGTGGGCCCTGTGCAGAATAAGACAGTTAAATTTACATTACAGTGTGAAAGGTCCTTTGTCTTATGACACTTATGAGGAATTATAAAACATTACTGCAACTTCTAGGCCTCCAGTTCAAAGTCTTAGCTTTCTTTTTACTGATTTGTTATGAAAAACTACAAATAAGTATAGGATGTGCTGTATTTTCACACACACACACAAAAAAAAAAAAAACAAAGTGTAAAATAATTTCACATATAACAATAAATATAACATTTAAAAAAAAAAATACTCAGTCAATCACTTGGAAATAAAGACTTTTTTGCAAATGTATATTTGACAGACACAGATAGGAGACACAGATATATTTTGATCTCTTGACAATAAATGCAGAAAGGAAGAATGACAGCCTTACAAGCACAGAGGCAATCTCTTGAGAACTGCTTTACCATGGATTAATATTTTCCTTTAATCAACAGGTCCACATATGCAGGATCATTTGCTATACAAAGGCAGGACTTTACAAAAGCAAACAAACAAAACCCCACCATCCAGACCAGATGTAAACACAGTGGCCTCATTTTTACAGGTCCTAAGCATTTGCTTCCTCCTCTGAAATGAGCCAGTGCCAACATTTACAGAAGCCATACTGGTTGGTGCCTAATTTTAGGCAGATATGTGGGAACA
This sequence comes from Charadrius vociferus, assembly GCF_000708025.1. Taxonomy (NCBI): domain Eukaryota; kingdom Metazoa; phylum Chordata; class Aves; order Charadriiformes; family Charadriidae; genus Charadrius; species Charadrius vociferus. Next base: position 580,256 of record NW_009646849.1, on the reverse strand, counting down.
TTGGCTTTCATATTTTTCAAGTAACAGAATGCAGGCTGAACTTCTAACCTCCTTTTTTGCTCTGGCAGCTACAATGAGCATACAAATGACATTGTGATACTTGAGCGCAGATATAGGCATCATCTGTGAACATCACGTTTATTTGTTAGAGTTAGGATCCAAGACAAAGAAAGTAAAAATAAAATTATGTGTTGGTCTAGTGCTCACATTTAAAGTTGATATTTATTCCTTTTTTAGCTCAGAGCAATGTTGCAAAAGCAGGACAAAGGCGTGAAATATATTCAGGAATATAGTGTGTGTTTTTCAAACACACTGTGAGAATAGAAAAGAATAGCAACATTTTCTACTTGTTTAGATTTATTTGGGATATTTTTAGGCAGTAAGATAGAAATTGATACTTTCAGAAAAGCAAAACTTTGTAGGAATGATATTGCAGTAAAGAATTACTATTATTGTGAAGAAAAAACAGTGTACAAGTTAAGATCCTCCCTATAATATTTTGAGGAGAGGAGGGAACACTCATACTCTAAACGCAGGGTTTAAAACTCATGAGGAACACAAGGTTTAACTTTTGCAGTTTAAATAAAAGATACTTAATTTAGCACAGGGTATTGTAAAAGATTTCTCAGGATACCATTCAAAAATCACTTCTCATTAACACAGTATTATGCTTGTACATAAATGTATTGAAAATAATTGGGAAGAAGGTAATTTCTATTTTTATTTTCTTGTTTTCCACTTTTTCTTACTTAAAGACTATATTATATCACCCTTCAGAGTCTCTTGGTCTTTTTTTAAAAAATTTGTTTGTAATTTTTTGACAGATACCTCTTACAGAATATGTTGATGGTAATCTGTTTTGATCAGGCATTTATTACATGTGATATATTTCTGTACCCCAGGTAGATTAGAATAATACCCATCATACAATTTCTGGATTGTGATGTTTACAATTACAAGTGCAGTATTAATTTTACTCAATATACTGAGATTTTTATGTATGGTATTCATTAAACTAATATTCACAAGAATATATGTGGAAAATGTTATGCAGAAATCCAGCAGTGGAAACTTTTTAATCAGATTTGCTAACATGCACACATAGAAAATGAAATATGGAATGATCAAAAATCCTGCTGGTTATTTTTAGCTTTCCTAATTAACTGGTAAAGATTTATAGACATTTTAACACAGCTTTTTTATGCCAAACAAATATTTCAAAAGAGCTACCATCACACAGAGACCACTTATCAAAATAATAATAAAAAAGTGTGTATTCACATGGGTTCACATTGGCCTCTTTTCAAAAGTCTTTATCAAATCAAAACTGGATGAAATCAGAGAGAGCTCTTGGCTATTAAGAACCCTTATGCTGAAGTTATTTGTATTGTTTACCCTTACACAGGGAATAAAAACATCTTTTATCAAAATCCGTTCAGAATAAACCAAAGTCCGTAGGAAAAGAAGGGCTAGCTTCTCTATCCCACAATGGACATTGTGTCACTTAGAGCTGCTGAGTACTAAGGGAATAAGAAATGCCCAGGCAATGTTAATTTTGTAGGGCACTGAGATATTTCAGTTTGCCTCAGGCAGGGGAAAGCCATTCCATAACAGAATTTTTTAAAGATCTGTCTTAGAGGAGAAAACACGGCTTTCCGCTGCATTTATATTTATTTACTTTCCCTAGTGCAGAGGTGACTATTTAATTTTGATAACTGTTCTAACAAACTCTATGAGAATATTAAAGATCCTACTATGCACCTAAGTCATCTTAATAGGAATATTTTAAAACATATGTTCCTGCAGAGAGGCAGGCATACCTGCATATAGACTATTATTTAATTTTATAAAAAGTTAATTTAGAATATTTCAGATAACTTTGTAATAATTTTATTATTAAAATGAAATGCACAAAAAGTAAGTCATTAATATGGTAAGTCTCTGAAGCTAAAATAGGTTCTTATGTCACAGCATGTGTCATTCTTGGAAATGATGGACATAATAAATTCTCATGTTTATAACCTGTCACTGCATGAGTTGTCAGCCCATCAAACAAAAAATAGAGGCTTTCGAGAAACGTTGAAGAGGTGGCGGGTGTTTCTTTCTAGGTGTTAATGCTAGCTCTATCACCCTCATTAACGACTAGATGGTAAAACACTTTGTGCTGAATTGTGGCTGTGGTGAGTGCTATGGAATTTAATATACAGGTATAATGACCTAGTTCAAAACCCAAGATGTTATGCCTACATGAAGAGTTGTATACATGTGTGCACATGTTAAGAATGTCCTGTTTTCAAACATGTTTAGTACAAATTATTTTTTCTAACACCCGTCATGGATTTAGATCACACGATCTACATTCAAATAGTGTATTATAACATATTCTGCAAATGACCTACCAGGGATACTCAACACACCCAAAAAATTGCAAGACTGACTCAGTAAAATGAAATGGGTACACCCAAATTTAATTTATTCCTACAAAACCAAATTCCAAGCATAAATTTTTACAGCTTTTTTTCTTTGTCAGTGTTCACATTTGTCAAGTACTCAGCCATTGCATTGCTAAATAAAATGTATCTTTTTATGACTGGCTATGCTAAAAAATAGTAATAGTAAGCCCCCACAACAAAAGAGGTGTTGGTGTTTGTTTCTATTTTTTTATTTTTATTTTGTTCTCAGCATGTACCACCTTTATATGAGCTATTACCAGTTCTTCTAGGCTTACCCATAAAAAAATTGTTGGAAATAGCTTGACATTTATGCATTTCCTTTTGACATTATCAGGGTTAATTAAATGATAACCTCCCCATTCGTGGAACATGTGAGAGGCAATAATGTCACCTGGGCTCATAACTGCAGAAGCTGCACAAGGTAATGTTTACTGCTATGTGAAATGCTCCAGCACCTATTATGCAAGTAATTTAAAAAGAGAAAGAAAACCAGAAAATCAGTTTTAAATCATATCACAGTGGACTATGGAGTGAGAAGGATAAGAAATATATCTATACAGCTGTCTTCAATAGCAACACAACTTCAGACAGTATAGTTCAGTAGCTAAGGTCAAAGGCTAAGTTTAGCATTACCATCCTCAAAAGAGAGGCATATCTCATGTGAGTAATCCCTTCATAATGGACAAGAAGATATCACTAATTCCACTTTCAGAATGCTTTATATTCAAAAATGAAAATGTTTCAAGCATTAAGCTTCATAATAATCAAGTCAGCCCTAAGGTAAGGCAGGGAAGTTAAGAACGGATTTAATCATTTAAGTAGCTGGATATTGAAGAATGATTCTTTACCGGAACAGCTACATTGCACAGTATCATATGATGTGATAACAGAACCAAAAAAACCCAGGAATTTGCATTGCCAAGTTACTGCTCTGAGTCTTGGGTTATTTTTAAGATTAAAAAAAAAAAACAAACAAACAAAAACCAGACAAACCAAACTATGCTACAGTGTGTTCTAAGTGTTTTATCACATTCAAGTAGTATGTTGTAATTTTTACACTCAAAAGAGATTTACATAGGAGGAAAAATGAGTTAGTGAGAAATACTGTAGAGAAGAGAGATAATAAAAAATGAGGGAGGTTTTATTAAATTCAGATTTTGGAAAGAAATGGGAAAGTTTGATGAAAATAAGCAAGGGATATGGCTGTAAAGCAGGATCATTTTGTGAGGGAGAAGTGGTAGCTGGAAGGGGAAAGGGCAAAATAAAGTCACTCTGTCACAACTCTAACTGGAGTTCTAAAGGAGTTAGGAAGCAGTTACCATCTGCAGCTGAATGATGGGCTGAAAGCATTCAGTCTACGAACACAGAATTTGAAAGTGTGGCCAAAACTGAACCCACATTTTTAACACAGAAAGTATTACAAAAATGCCAAGGATGCCTAAGGGATTCAAGTGTCTCCTAAAATACCTGGATGATTAAGAATTTAAACTGTTGTACCTTGACTCCCTCTTGTAATATAGAGTACTGTGAACTTTCTATTTAGAAATATTATTAGAAAGCCTACAGAGTAATAAAGCTTTCTGTATTTAGGGAAATAATACACAGGAGAGAACATGATTCATTAGAGGACTCCCAGGGCACAAATTATTTTCGCAACACTGTAGATACCTGCTTAATCTGCTTAATCAACACGGTGGAGACAAGCTGCTCTAAGAGAGCTCTGTCCATAAGGAGACTGGTGGAGAATTCCACATGTGGAGGACATTGCATGTGAAGATATAATTAAGGGCTATTCATAAGTATTTTGGTGGAATGAAAGTGAGCTAAGACGTAGCTGGATAACTTTGACTTTATTCATTTATAATGAAAATAAAGATGGCAAATTCACATAGCTTTTGTTGTTGTTGTTTTGCTTTTTTTTTCCCCAACAGTTTTTATCCCGGGCTTTTTCTTTCTTTTTTCCTTTTTTTTTTTTTTCTTTTTTAAACCTGCCTGTTTTATTGGTATTAGTAAACAATGTACAAATGCTCATTTTACTTTAAGAAGGAAAATCTTGACAAATGTGTTAATACACTTCTTTTAGGAGACCTAAAGCAAATCAGAGTTTTAGATGTTCTTGTTATTGTGCAGAAAAATGCTGGGCAACATCAACAGAAAATCTGTAAAATCTGTAAATCTGCTCTGGAACAAGCGCAGATCAGCATGTTAAAGGAGGTAGTGCTAAGCCCCCTATCTCTTGTGCAATTAGGATTTTTGTATCTGATTAGACTTTGCCTGATCTTCTGAACAAAAAGTCCCCACCATGTGTGTGTCTGGCAGCTGTTCATTGTTTCAGATCATGATGTGGCCATCGGGGGTTAGGGCTCATTGGTCTACACCTGGAGTGAAGCTTCCAGTCTACTTTCCTCCAAAAGGAATCTAGTTTTGTGAGCACCAGAACTTTTGATACAGGAAGAATAACCAGAAAATTTGCTTCACAATTGCTTTAGAGTTGCAAAGCAAATTTCGGTTGCAGAGGCAACCAGTTATCTCAGGTGCTAGACAGAAATTTGACATGACCAACCCTGCATTGCTGGCAATTCTACTGGGTGGGGAAAAGTTAAAATGGTTGTTTTAAACAACAGGGTTGAAATATGATGAAGACAGAGGAAAGAAGATAATAAAATTAAGACTCAAGAGGTTTAGAAGGTGACATGGTTGGAAAGCAAGCTAGGGAAACTGTTCTAGATGTAGCATGCTAGGCAGGATGGAAGGCACTCACTTGCATCCATGATTGTGCATCCTTTGAAGGAATTTATGTAAGCTGTTACCTCATTGTCTTGGTTTCTAAAGAGTTCAGGAGTCTCATAGCAGTCAAATTAAAAGGCTTGTTCACTTGTCCTCTAACATCTGCAGCAGTTTGTCTGAATGATTCCTAACCCACTTGAGCCAAAATATACCAGGATAGATTAAATAGTTAAACTTTTAAAACGTATGCCACTGCTAACCTGAATATTTTCATCAAGGCTTGGGGGTGGTGGGGGGGAGCAGTTATAAAAGCAATGGAAAGGGAGCTCTGAATGGGTGGTAATTGCTAGCAAAGATGCTGATAGCAAATAATTGGATGCAGTCTGGAAAAGGAACCCTACCACTGTGGGAATAAGCTAGATTAATATAGCCCAAGCATTAAGTTTATCACAAACAACAAACCCCACTGAGTTCATTGTTCTGTACCGGTTTTCACAGCCATACCTTTTGATCCTTTTATTCTCAGTATCCTACCAGACTTTTCAGTATGTGTCTCTAAATAATTATGTAATCACTGCCAATTGTATTTTTTTAAGTTATCCACTACATAACTGTACAATACAGAGATGCATAAAAATTCCAATGTGCATAAAAATTCCTTCTTTCTGTAGTATTAAAAGAGTTTCTTGAGCATTTTGGTGCTTTCTTAATTAAAAGAAGATTGTACACATCTGATACAAAAAAAGAAAAAAAAAAAAATTCTAACAGAAAGAGAATAGCAGTGGCTATTTCCATGTCTTTTTTGAGTCCTCTGCATCTTGAGTAACCTAGTAAAATTTTAAAGTACAAACATTTGGGAAATAAGGTTTGGGTTTATATATTTTTGCATTATTTTTTTTGTTCCACATTCACTACATTTCCCACCATTCTTCTCCTTCCTCATTCCATGTCATTACTTAATAATTTGCTGCAGAAATATTTAATTCATTACTTGCTCCTTCCTTCCACATATTTTAAGACTGCATGCCTGACTTTTCACTTTCTCATGACACACTACAATGTGTCAAATATCCTCTCCTATTAATGTGCACTGAGGCACATGTAAAATACAAAGTTGGGACTCAGGTTGCAATTTCTGAGTTATTACTACTGAGCAAAGGCCACCAGCCTCAAGTTCTTTGCATTACTTGGTCCCAGCTGTTTCACTCAAATCCATTTTTTTTGAAATGAATATGTTATAGAAATTAGACTCTAAATTTAAAATCATTAGGGAAAATATAAATAGTGATTAACTGTTTTGTTAAAAAGTAACTCAAAACAACTTTAAAAAATCACCTATGGAAATTTTCATTCAACTGTACAAAAATGGCTGCATGGCTTCAGAGTGACAATATACAGTAAGATAGTGTATACATCTTTCCTAAAAGTTGCCAGTGGAAACAGATGGGGTAACAACTAAATAGACATTAGTCATTATATTTCCTGTTGTCAAAACTTATACAATATCCAATATGTAATATCACTTTATTCTTTGAAAAAAAAAAAAATCTTTAGGCAAAGTATTTTTTCTTTTGTACTAGGAAAAAATCTAAAACAATGTAAGTGTTAAAATATTGAGACACCCCAAACGAGATAACACTGAAAAATGTCTTCAGACACTGTTCATTCTGTTTCCCTTACCTGGTTGTTTCATGAACTGCAGGCATTTCACAATACGACAGAGTAATGAAAGTCTTATTTGCTAGTAGCCAGGAAGAAAAGGCTTTTGAATTTTGCTTCTAGGACCTAGCAAAAACACTTAAAGAAAAAATTTCAAGTCTGTGAAGCATGTTGATGCATTTCATAAAAAACAAAGCAAGAAAATGGAAATTTTATTAGGTACAACTAAGTTTGTCATATACTGTACATCAAATAGAAAATATTATTTTTAAAAATAATGAACTTGATTCTTCCTTTAGTAACAAAAAAGTAAATCAGTTCAAACTTAACTCATTTAATTTAATTGAATCACTTCAGGGAAAACCCAGGATAACTGAAGCAGTAGTTGGCTCAGAGTTACCACCACCAGCTTCAAAATCTAGTCCTGGTTCATCTAAAAATAACACATAAGACAATGAAAATATTTATTTAATTTATTTAGAATCATAGAATGGTTTAGGTTGGAAGGGACCTTAAAGATCATCAAGTTCCAACAGCCCTGCCTTAGGCTCCAACCTCCCACCAGACCAGGTTGCTCAAAGCTCCATCCAGCCTGACCTTAAACACCTCCAGGGATGGGAGCTCTTCTCTGGGCAACCTGTTCCAGTGCCTTACCACCCTCAAAGTGAAAAATTTGTTCCTAATGTTTAATCTAAACCTGCCCTCTTCCAGTTTAAAGCCATTCCCCCTTGTTCTATCACTACATGCCCTAGTAAAAAGTCCTTCCCCAGCTCTCCTGTACGCCCCCTTTAGGTACTGAAAGGCTGCAATAAGATCTCCCTGGAGCCTTCTCTTCTCCAGGCTGAACAGCCCCAACTCTTTCAGCTTCTCTCATAGGAGAGGTGCTCCAGCCCTCTGATCATCTTTGTGGCCCTCCTCTGGACATGCTCTAACAGGTCCATGTCCTTCTTGTGTTGGGTACTCCAGAGCTGTATGAAGTACTCCAGGTGGTGTCTCACAGGAGTGGAAGAGAGGGGCAAAATCACCTCCCTTGACCTGCTGGTCACAGTTCTTTTGATGCAGCCCAG
>NW_009646849.1:565027-570064 GCF_000708025.1 Charadrius vociferus | reverse complement strand
GGCTGGAGCAGTTGTAGTTACTTTTGGCTGCTCTCCAGGGGTCATTCCTGTGCCGTGTATTAACAGTGTCTCCCCATTGGTTCCTGTTGCCCCAGGTGCTCCTGGCTCATCTATGTAAGACTTCAAACATGCTGCAGCATAGCCAGCACATTTCGGAGCAAATGGCTGCAGGCCCTCACCAACACTCCATTCCTCTTTGCTTGGTACAACATCCCTTGGCTTGTCGCAGGCAGACCCGATAATACCCCCTTCCCTTGTCAAGTCTAGTTTAAAGCCCTGTTAATAAGCCCTGCTAATTCTTGGGCAAAACCCCTTCTCCCCCTTTGAGTGAGACAACCCCTGTATGCTGCCAGCAAGCCTCGTGCCGCATAGGCCATTCCATTGTCGAAAAACCCAAAATTGTGGCAGTGACACCATCCACAGAGCCACGTATTAACAGACTGAGATCATCTCTTTCTTTTAATGTCATTGCCTGCAACTGGAAGTAGGGACGAAAAAATAACCTGTGCTCCAGATCCCCGTAGTAACTGTTCCAAGGCCCTGATATCTCTTTTAATCTTTTTTGCACTTCAGTTTGCACTTTCATCACCCCCCATAATGGAACAGAAGCAGTGGGTAGTTAGTTGAGAAGTGTGCACTGGCGGAGAATGTACTCTACCTCCTCCCCTGAAATCTGACCTAAAGTCACAAAGACCTTTAAGGTTCCACTCTTACTCAAATCAAGATAAAACTCTTAAAGGTCTTTGTGACTCCAGGTCAACATGTCATTATCAGGGCCTCTCTGTGTGTATTACAGAAACTACATTAATTTTATTATTATAACACACAATAACCTAAGAGAATTTAAACTTAACTATGTATTAAAGATCATTAAAGGGAAACTACTATATTGGCACTTCCCAGATTTCCGATTGTAAAAATACTTAGGGAAAATTTATCATTGTGAGGAAGAACTACCTATTGTTGATAGCAATCAGGATATGAGTAAGAAAGGGATTGTTTCAGCTCACAACCTCATAAGAGCATTAGCTTGGCTTTTGGGTAGTTCCAGATGGTGTCTTTCCAGACACTAGAAAAATAATCAGAGAATGGTTGAGGTTGGAAGGGACCTCTGGAGGACATCCTGTCCAACTCCCCTGCTCAAGTGGGGTCATTTAGACCAGGTTGTACAGGACCATATAAAGTGGGAAAACACAATCTACTAGAACAGTGGTATTAGGAGTCCCAACTATTTCATCCAGGTCTGACAGCACAGAGGCAACCACACTGCAGAGTATCTTCCTGCAGTCAAAATAGTAACAATATTTTTTATCTATTTACTCAGAAAAGATTGTTCATCGATAGACCAATACTATGGAACACAGTTTTAAGATGTGATGGAAGATATATTTAACTTCTATTTGGGACAAAATGAATGAAAAACAGTAATAAACTGTAAGTAGTCCTTTTGAAAGAACTGTTTTCCTCTGATAACATGCAGACTAACATGGAAAAAGAACTAGTGCCTTTCCATATTTTGTAAGAAATAATGCAGGGAGAATTGCATTTTAAAACCATCCCTCTCTCAACAACAAATTAATGAATTGTAATTAGACTAAGTTCTTCAAAGCTTTACCAGTTTAACACTTCCTTAAGCTTTCTCTAAAATTAGCTACATCTAAGGACAATGCAGAGTTACAATTTTTTTCTGAATAACAGACGCCTCTTTCAGACAGTAAAGAATCAGTGTTGACAATCCCTTAATTATCAGAGGCTTCAAGGGATTTACAAAGCCCTATTGGCTGTTTTTTACAGTTAATTGCAGCTGTGTTTTCCCCCCTTCTGTTTTGTCTTTCAATATGGTGAAAAGAACAATCTCAAAGTTATCTAGGATCCTAGTCAAGGACCTGCAGAAGCAGCATAATTTGGAGAAGTGAATTAGAAGTCAAAATTAGCTGTGCCTAGTTCCGAATTGCATCTACCAGTTACTCATCTCATGGTCTTGGCTGAGCTTTTTTCACCCTTTTGCCTTAAGTTTTTGCTGCTGTAAAATATGCATAACATTTCCCTGGTGCTGTTTCTGGGACAGAGAATGCTTATGTCGTGATGCCTACACAGTTCTTTGAATATGCAGTATGCTATGTAAATGACATATATTTTTAGAGTTTCAAAGAACTTCTGTAGTTAGAACATTTTGAACATAACTCTGAATTAAAAGAGCTTCCTAGTGACGGGCTCATCAACTGAACTTGTCACTTATGAAACTGCACCACTGTAGATTTAGGAAAAGAAGGAAACGAAGAAGGAAACTGCAGTAAGGATCCTGCAGTACTCAAAGTAAATGGCTGGGAATTTCTCTACTGACTTCAATGGGGAAAGGGCCAAAGTGTAACTGAATTACTTCAGATTTGAAAGCCATTGTTTTGAACAATGGCTTCTTATCAAGATATGGTGCTTATACAGCATTTTCCTAGGCACACTGGCTAAAAAAATAATTTCTGGGTAGGGAAATGTTTATTAAATTGTATTCAAATCAGTTTTGCATATATTTTAATACAAATAGCAAAACTAAGCCCTTCTAGGATATTAGTATTTGTCCCAAAGAAACAATGATTTACGTTAAAGACAACAAGCTGGTTATCAGGCTCAAATCAAACCTATCTGATTATTAAAAGTTGTATTTGACCATGAAGTATTATCATTTGGTTCAATCAAACTGAATGCAGCAGGAAAGTGAATAATGCACTTAAATTAGGATAGAAGAAAACTAGAATTCATCCTCAGATTTGCCATGGGCCTATTAGGAAATCCTCATTTCACTACTTGACTGTATTAATTTTTTCCCTCTTCAGCATAGCAGAACTACTGTTACTTATATCCATTAAACCAACAAAACTATTTGTGATATAAAAAGACTCATAGGAATTAAGGTATTGCAGCACATTTTAAGACTATAACCATGCCTTTTGACATGCTTTATAAAAGGAGCATTTACTTACAGATTATATTTCTGTTTATTGTGTGACCTTCTCTAGAGGACAAGAAAAGATGAATAATATAAACAGGTTTCATTGTCAAAGGCAATTAATACCAAAATTTCTCATTTTTTATCAAACTTTTCACCAAAAAGAGGAATAAGATGGAAAAGGAAGAGAGGGGAAGAGAAAAGGAGACACCTGTTGAGTAAATTCTAACTATCAGCACTAAAACACAACTACAGGCAAAGTACAAGAGTACTCTGCAGAGCTGGTGTACAGCACAATTATTTTGGAAAAGAAAATCGAAGGAGATAAGTGCAAACTTGTGAATTCTCTCACATGAGGAAAAATGTAGTTTTAAAGCATTTATCAAAGAACTTCTCTTTTGAGTTCCAACACAAGAAACTTCACAAGTATCAACTAAATCTGCCCTGAAGTAAGAAACGATTGTGTCATCACTGGATGGATTTCCTTATTTTGTTCTTTATAAGTCAGTGTTGTCTGGTAATAAAAATCCAAGTAGAAAGCAAAGCTCAAAAGAAATCTTGGTTAAGTGGGAATTGTATTCACTTGTCTTCCAGTGTGTAGGCTTAACTGCTCTCAATTAACAATTGTGTTTATGAACCAAAGGGAATGAATGTATTCGCAGGTGATTTGCTAACACTTCTGGCATTAAATTCACCTTCTTAATCAACTATGCTTTTTTTTTTTTTTTTAAATAAACTTTATCTGCCTTCCTCTCTGTTCTTCCCCTGTCTGTTAGTGTCAGTAATGTCACCATGCTGCTTATTTTGGTAGCTGCAGGAAAGGTGTGTATATCTACAATAAATTTCTTCCTTACTGTTTCTTATTTGTGTTCCATTTGCAAGATATGCAACAAATACATTACCAAAAAAAAAGTAACTGTTAATATGTAATATTATCAATGTAAATTACTCCTGTACATATGATCAAGTATTTACACAAGGGTTTCAAGAAATAGGTTTGGGACTGTAAACAAATTGTGGGGGAATCTGTCTATGTCTGCAGTACAGCAGGCACATGGTTGGCAAAATAAATGTATGCTTCATGATATACACATATAAAGACAGCAACATATTCTGCCTGTTATTTAGATGTTTCTGTCCTAAAAAACCTGTATCCTTTGAAGTGTTAAGCAGAATAAAAATAATACTTCTTAAACTAAAATCCCAAACTATGAGGCATTTCCTTTTCAAGGTAATTAATATTTTCTCTTTTACTACTCACAAAAAACCAAAACACATTACCCAAATAAATAAAACCATGGTTTTTTATGAGGCATTTTTACTTTTGGGTTTTGCTATCCTAAGAACTGAAAGCAAATTTCAGTCCTTGGAAAAGCTATCACAGGCTTTCACAAGGCAGATTCATTGCAGTGTGAAAGCTGATTTTTTTCGGCATATCAATGTGCATTTTGTGAAAGTTTGTACTAATGTCTTTTCAAGTAAGGAAAGGTAAGTATGGTGTTAAACACTGTGATGATGAATTGGAGGACATGAGACTTTATGACATCACAAATTCACATTGAAACATTTTCATATTTAATCTGTGAAAGAGAACAGCAGTCTTCTACCAGTCTTTTACACAAGTTTTCTGCACAAGAAATTGTAATTTCAAAGGCTGTTCATGCATTTGGGGTTACATTTTTCCTCTCTCTTCCTTCTATAGTAAATAATAGTCTATTTCCATAAATACTACCGGTCAGCATGATGTATATTAACTGTACAACTTAATTTCTTTTCCTGAGGCTTCTTTTTAAATTTGTTTACTTTCCTCCTCCATTGCCTCAAACCAGTAGAAAAAACCCCAAAAAATTAATTATACATTGATATTCTGTCCACATCTAAATTCTGTAAAGGTCAGATATCCCATAAAAACAGATAATAAACAGTGCAGAAAATAATGATCCAAGCTAACACTTAAAAGAATAAGTAAAGCAGAGAAATAAAGAAAAAGAATCCCAAAAGCATCAAAATAAAGGTCATTGTCCCAGCTTTACGTTGAAGATCTCCCAAAATTTACAGTACAGAAAAATTCAGGTAACTCTCAATTTATTAAG
>NW_009646849.1:542247-565009 GCF_000708025.1 Charadrius vociferus | reverse complement strand
CATTCAGGGTTGACTTTTACAGAGAACAGTATAGAAGAAAACTATGACATTTAGGACTATATACAAAGAGTCAATATTTTTGAGCTTTGTTAAGTGTCTGAATGTTTTAGGAGTCTGTTGGAACTGTTACATGTTGATTTCAAGATGCAGAAAAATAATTATATTTAGCCATATGATACAGCCTTCACTGGTCTTCGTCTTGCAGGTCCATATAGTATGCTTCAAAATCAGTTGTGACAGACCAACATTTGCTCCAAAGAGTATTCAAGGAAGGTTTGTTATTTGGTGAGACTGAATATGAAGTCATCATGTTCATGCATGGAGTCCACTGATCTCCACAAGGGGAAGCTGATTAAATTGACAAGTGTCTGACTGAGAAGTATAGAGATCACATGAAGTATGAGTTTTAGTTGAAGCCTGCCTGTGGAGGTAGCATTTCCCCACTTCCTCTGCATGAGCACACTAAAAGTGCAAAACACTTCCTGTCCTTAAAATAAAGTTTTATGAAAACATAAAATTAAATGGCTAGAAAATGATAACTGTCTATTTACAGAAATTCAGATTTTCTCTGTAAGGAGTTAAAAAAAAAAGAAGTAAAAACCAATATTCTACTTGCTTACTATATTCTGGCAGAATAGGTCCTACCCACTAGTACTCCTTCATACTGTGACAACTTTTGCACTGGTCTCTTAAATCAGACTCTCTGCAATCTCCCCTGAATGCTGATGAAAAGCATCCTCCTTTCCAGCACATTTGAGACTTCATACGAGAAAAAAACAGCTTGTTCCTTACAGAAACTCCTCTCTGAAGGTCTGCAGACTGGATCTAGCTAACTACTCTCTGGTAACACCCAATCTCCCCACCCACTGGAAGTTGCTGCCCAACCCAAAGTACCAAATGTAGGACGGTAACAGGTCAGACAGGTCAGACAACTTCCCTTCTTTTTAATCCACCATACCCTTTTTAACTAGAGTGTGAAACATACAATATTTATACAGGCGGGAAACCTGCATCATACATGACTTGCAGTTGCAGCATCCACTTCATACACTTGTAATACACTTCAATAACAGAAATTTGAAGAGGTGTTTGGTTAGACCATGACCTCATCTCACAATGGGTCAGTTTTCATTAGAGATTAAGACATTCATGATAAAGTGTTTCCTTGGAGAAATAGGAAAAAGTAAGACCAGACCATCTATTTACTTAGATGCAGCTGTTAAAATTGAGGTAGTTCCCAAGACATTGTTCACAGCACGTCCTAGAGAAAGACTTCTAGCCAAAGGAGGTGGAGGACAAACCCCAGTGTGTGAAGGAGTGATATTTCCTATTCTGCATGTGATGCAATAGATGACCAGGAAGTACCTTTGTTTTGGTTTGGATTTTTTACTTGAACAAATGCAGACAGGTAGAGTAGCCCATCATATTCCATGCAGTCTTGTTGTAACTCTCCCCAGGAAAAAAAGCAGGATTCATCCCAGGTAAGTGTGACTGATATATGCAGCACATGGAAAATAATCCATTTCATGAAGAAATTCTGCATTACTGCCATCTACATGGGGGACTGTTTTGACATTCAGGTAATTAATTCTGTTTCCTCCCTCTCTCATCCTACCTGACACATTAATTTTGTCAGTCACTCCCAGCAGTAGGAGAAATAGTTATTCCAGTGCCTATTCTGCCTGGTCAGTTCCTGGCCCCTCCTTCTCACAACAGACTTACCATTATCTGTTCACCTGCTGGTGATCACTATGAATACTATAGGCAGGAAACTCTATTCAGCATGCCTGGTAAAACAGACTCATTTATCTATATACTACTTTACCAGGACACCTGTGCTGAAAATTAAAGACCATCTCTCCCACCCTTTTCCCCCGGTAGCTACAGGGAGTAGGTGCAGGCTGCTGCCTATGCAATGATGAATCAATTCCTACATTTTCTGCTCCTTCACAGTGACAGCAGGACTTAAACATATATACAAGACAGAGACCTGTCCAGGCACATAGATGTTAGGATTGAGTGCACCCTCAACAAGTTTGCCAACAACACCAAGCTGTGTGGTGCAGTCAAGACGCTGGAGGGAGGGGATGCCTTCCAGAGGGGCCTGGAGAGGCTTGAGAGGTGTGCCTGTGTGAACCTTATGAAGCTCAACAAGGCCAAGTGCAGGGTCCTGTGTGTGGATCAGAGCAATCCCAAGCACAAATACAGGCTGGGCAGAGAATGCATTGAGAACAGCCCTAAGCAGAAGGACTTGGCAGTGTTGATGGATGAGAAGCTCAACATGAGCCAGCAACATGCGCTTGCAGACCAGAAGGCCAACCGTATCCTGGGCTGTGTCAAAAGAAGCATGGCCAGCAGGTCAAGTGAGGTGATTCTGCGCCTCTACTCTGTTCTCCTGAGACCCCACCTGGAGTACTGCATCCAGCTCTGGAGCCCTCAGCCCAGGAAAGACATGGACCTGTCACAGTGGGTCCAGAGGAGAGTCACAAAGATGAGGGCTGGAGGACCTCTTCTGTGAAGACAGGCTGAGAGAGTTGGGGTTGTTCAGCCTGGAGAAAAGAAGGCTCCAGGGAGACCTTATAGCAGCCTTCTGGGACTTAAAGGGGGCCCACAGGAAAGATGGTGAGGGACTCTTTATCAGGGAGTGTAGTGATAGGATGAGGGGTAAGAGTTTTAAACTGGAAGAGGGTATTTGATTAGATATTAGGAAGAAATTCTTTCCTGTGAGGGTGGTGAGACTCTGGAAAGGTTTCCCAGGGAAGTTGTGGATGCCCCATCCCTGGAGGTGTTCAATGCCAGGTTGGATTGAGCTTTGAGCAGCCTGGTCTTGTGGGAGGTGTCCCTGCCTATGGCACAGGAGGTAGAACTAGATGATCTTTAAGGTCCCTTCCAACTGTAGTTGTTCTATGATTCTATGAACTACTGCCTACTGCCAACCAGAACCGTCTGTAACTCAGTGTTTACAGTCAGTGTGCTTACTGCCTTCTGTGCCTGGTTTTAGTACTGGAGGCATGTTCAGAATACTACTAGGGTTGCTTTGAGTAACTATGCTTGAGAACAACCCGGTCTAATGGACTGCTTCTGGATGGGAGCTGGAGATTTTCAGCCTCTTGGTAATTCAAATACACAAAATTTCTTTACCAAACAAGCAGCGTTTTCAGAGAGCAAAATCGGTATTTACAGTATTTGTCCTAAGGTAGTTCACAAGCCAGAGTAGACTTTCCACTTGCTTCTAGTACTGAACTGTGTTTTCAATGGGACATTTCAAACAATTACTGTGTTTGAGCAGGTTTTCAAGTCCAGGAAGGAGTTAAAAAGCAGTTTCTTTATGCAGGCTGTTTCCCAGCTGGAAAACTCTGTGTTTCTCTACCCATAGGTCAGCCTTTCCCCAGGTCTGGTCTCGTTTGAGAACTTTTGAGGTGAAAAAAGTCACTTAACAGAAAGACTGCTTTTAATCTATTCCACTCAGAAGGATGGTCTTCACTGTTTTAAAAGTCTGCAATATAACAAGCCCAGAGAAAACACCAGGCTTGTACAGTACATGTGCTTGTAGAAAAGAGCAGACAGCTTTAAAAGGAAATGTAACAGCTTAGCCTGCTTATAGCTGATATAACTCTTCTGCAGGTAAATCTTATATAGCAAGTTTCCCCCCTGTCACCCTATTGCAAGGATGTCATCTCCCAGCTGCAAGATTAAACCCCTGAAGTGCCAGGAAGGCAACACCAACAGAGGTTCTGTTCCAGCTACTTCCCTGTTAGGTTCTTTTTGACCAAAGGAAGTAAGTGCTTACCAGGAGTCAGACAGCAGTATGCCTCTGGGGTCACACAGTTGATCCAAACGTGCCAGGATGGGTGATTCCTAAAAGCATCAGACAGCAGGAGGAGAAAAAGGCCAGCAGTGTTAGAGGATCTGTTGTACAAGCTGTCTCAATAAGATTTATCTTTCTGCACAAGTTTAACTCTGAGAATGTGTAAATACCAAAGGAAGACATTTCAGATATGGTCTTCCTGACTGATCTGTAGCTGTCTGACATGCATAACCTCTAGAGAGCTGAAGCAAACAACATCTGATAGGGTCCCTGTTGTTGTCTAATAAACAGTGTCACCTCTTCTCAGAGTCAGAAGAATGACTGTTTTCTCCTCCTCAAGTCACTGCAGGTTCTCTCACATTTGGAAATGTCAATATTCCAATAATCTGTGTTGATAAGGTAGACTTGCAGTGGCCCTTCATTTCAGCTGTTGGCAGTAAATTCTACAGATTCTTCAGAGACACCTGTCTCTGGACTAATGTGACCTTTGGCTCCAGATCTACCAGAAAAGCTTGCTAACTTGTATATCACAAAAATTTTCATTATGGCTGCAGCCTGAAAAGCCTGGGAAGTCCTTGGGATATTTCCCCCATTATTTAATGTACAAAATGAAAAATTTCTTCTGGCCGTAGAACCTCAATGTCCCTTGTACCAAGAGCCCCAGTTCCATTCAGAATGGATCGATAGGAACAAAAAGCCTAATGTGAAATATCTTCAAGTATGGTTGAAGTATTCCCCATATACACCAAAAAACATGTAAGGTTCCTTTATGCCAAATCAATCCTACAGTACAGTGTAAATATAAACTTTTGTTTGGTTCAGAGATCCTCAGATTCAGTCACAAGTTTGCATTGACTTAGTTGTCCCAGTTAAATGAGTGTCAGGCATATCATTGGCAGTAGCAGTCAGCCGTATTGGCTGTGATCAGGGAAGTACAAAATGCTCTTACCACATTTAAGTATTATGAGGGGGTTTTTTGGTAACGATGGTGGTTTCAACAACAACATCTGCAATTAAAAACCACAGAATAAATACTTAGACTTTATTTAGCTAAAGGAATCCAATGAAATCTATAATGAAAAACTCAAGCATCGTAGCCCTATATCTGAATTTAATTTTATAAAACTGACATCTATGGAAAAATGTTTGAATTATTTAATAAGTGATCAGTGGAAAAATGTATGAAATGAAATGGCAGTTGCTAGTCCTCCATTGGTATCCTGTTTATCCTCTGAAATGCTAAGGTAGATGACCCTTGCCTCCATCCTGCCCAGAATATCTCAATGTTTACTGTAAAAGGACTCTCAAAATAAAAGTCTGATATGAAGTTTTAGGTGTAATGAAAGTAGACAACTTTTTGAAGATCAGATTTACAACCAGCATTTAACAGATTGGAAATCTTGGGAATCTTAATGGATGTACTGTAAGTAATGTATATGTTGCAATAAAGCAAATAATTGAACCCAACAGTGGCCTCAACTCACATAGAAGGTCCTTAGATGTTTCTAAAATAATGAGTCAGTTCATTTGCAGCTCGAGCAACAGAAGCCAGAATTATTCTCCCTTCCTCCATATCATTTGTCCGTGTTTACGCTGAGGACATACAGGCTCAGAAAAGTTTACAATACTTATATGTTCTAGGCAGTTACCCTTAATAAAATACTCTGTTTGTGGGTTTTTTTATTACTCTGCTTATGTTTATTTTCAACATTTGATCAGACATATGAAAGCACAGGGGAGCCTCTCAGTTAAGGTGAAAATGTCACAGTGAAGCTGGTCATGTTATAAGATGAATTACACTAAGTAGTTAAATTAACATGACTTTAAAACAGCTTGTCCAAAATAAAAGAAGTTTTAGTGCCTTATAATCATGGTAAATATCACTGGAAAAATCTGTAATAGCTCCATTAACAAAGATAATCAAAACAAAATGAAAACTGTTCAGGAACCACCTTCAACCACTGTGACAATGTAATTTCTTCAACTGACTGAACACAAAAAAAAAAGATTTCCAGCTACCATGATACAACTTTGGCTCCTTAACTCCACCAAACACATACTTGTTTACATCATGGTTAACTTGCAGCAATCTGTTATAAGATTCCCAAGGCAGAAATGTAACTTAGTCTTCTAGGAACATCCTGATACTGTATAACTACTTTGACAACAAGTACATATTAAGAGCTTGGAAAATAAAGTTCAGATATAAAATGTACATAGTAAAACCAGAAAGCAGCAAGTAAAACAACAAAAAATAACACTATCAATGCAGGAGAAAATTAAAAGATCACCAAAGTAGGAAATATCTCTTCCTTGTCCAGGTTATTGCAATTAATAAGGATGTGAGAGCACAACTTCTTCAGCACCACAAAAGTATTAGTTTTCACACTTCAACACTGTCCTCAGGAACTAAGAAAGAGCAAGTCTGACTCCAAAATTTTTGCTTTAGCAAGCTGTTAGTGTTCTGTACTATCTATAAGTAGCAGCATATGTTCTGATAACCACAAGCTATTGGAAATCTATATTTAAAATGAATACTTGCAGAAACAACATAAAACTTTCCACGGTTTGGGTAATTTAGTTTTAAACTACATACTCGCAATGATCATGAATTTCTCTGTGTACTCTTTGCAGTGTTTAAGCTCATGTTAAAACTGTTCAGAACTTGAAATTTTACAAACTTAAAACCCCTTCTAAGCCAATGTTAACCCAACTGAAACTGGCATAACTGTAGAGAGTCAATGTAATTGCTATCCTGATTTTCAGCATTATGGAACTGCTTTTACTCTATGCACAAACCAGGTAAAATATATTTTGTTTGTAGATTGTATTATAAAGTACCATTAAGAATATTTCTTAACTTCATAAATTACAAGAAAAAAGAGTTTATGGAAAAAGTGATTTTCAAAAGATATCCAAGTTTCTCACTGTTTATCATTAAAGCACTTTTCTATTATATTCATACAAGCGATTCAATTGTACATTAAGTGCAACTTGGATATTTTATGCTAGATTCACACTGTCATGCTATAGAACTGCATAAACACACATTGTAAGTATACTTTCAAGTCAGGTTTCCATAAAAGTATTAGTAGTAATGAAAATACATGCTATATTGCTTACTACCAACTATATTCTATAACAAGTTGTCATAACAAAGGTATGAAAGACACTTAAAAATGCAGTTACAAGGCTGAAGATGAAAAACAGCTTCTTTCATGTATGGAAATTTCAGACAGAATACCTAGCCAGTCCTGCTGGGTAGTTTCTCTCTCTCCAATGTGCAGAAGGAATCACCACATCCGTCTTCTAGAACATGAAGTCAGAGGACAATTGTTATTATCAGACAATAGGAGGCAACTTGATATTCCAAAAGAAATACAGGTACTATTTTTCTGTGAATCATCTAAAGGAAGCAAGGTGAAATATTGGTAGTAGTTAGCAATGAGAGAAGGCATACAGAATAGTAACAACCTTGAAATTGTTACTTGAGCTGTCTACACTGCATCCTTGTCTCCAGGATCACCTTCTCCCCAACACAGCTAGTGTATATGCAACAAAGAAATCACAGAAGGCACAAAATTTAAAAAGAAAGACACATTCCAACTTGTTAATAATATGAGGTTTCAGAATACTGTGCATTAAGCTACTAGCTGGGTGAATCAGACATTTCTATAAACTGTTCTATTTCTAATTATCTAGAGTAAGAAAAGCGTATAGATGCTTGTACGTCAACAGTAGCGGGGATTGCTCCGGAATAAAATACAGTGGGCTTGTATCTTACTGTTTTATTCCACAGACTTCATGGTGATGTGTCAAGATGCCTCTTCCACCTGTGTCATGGTTAAACCAGGGCACACCCAAGACTGCACTATTTCCCTACTGCATAATATGCTGTTTCTGTCTTGGAGATGTTTATGGCATGGAAACATTTACCCTGCCTTTTCTTTCCCAGCATATACAAGTTGAAAAAATGCTTTTGGGAATGGGGGGATATTTTAAAATTGCTTTCAACTCTAACTCTCATTAACATACATGCAGAACATGGAGGTTTACAGCTTTGTTCAGCTCTCTCCGAAATCTTTAAAACAACAGATCTATGTCATAAATTAGTTACTAGAATTAAAAGTGATCTTTTAAATCATTTAGTTACTGGAATAAAAAAGTCTTGATAAGAAGTGTCTGATGCTGACAGCTTGCAGTTTTGCTTTTACATATTTTTGTCCCAGAGGCTACAAAATGTTAACTCTACTGTTGACTTACTCTACGTCTCACAATAGGTTAAAATATCCAGAAATACCTAAGCCTCAAATCTGGGCAAATGTTAATCATGCAGCTGTAGAGACAGCAATACCAAAAACAGAACAGTGCCCTTAAGGGAAACTTGATTCAGTAACTATTAGCCTGAGTACAGATGAAAAATATTTGTTAGTGACTATCTAGTATTAATTTGGAAATACTAGTCATATGAACTCTCTTTGCAGGCTTTTCTCTAACAACCCTTTGGCCAGAATTTAGGGTATTATTGAGCCCACCTGTGCATTTTCATTCCTGGTAAGCTTTTTGCATGTGTTCTAATTCTCAAAAAGTGGAAGGTTTTTGGTGTTTGAATGACAAAGCTAATCTTGAAAAGCCATCTGAATAATCAACTAATGAAGAATTTCTGTGCTTGATAACAAGTGTGGGCAGATAACAGAAGAGGCCACCTCTGCATTTTTTTGATAGCTAGAAATGGAAAACCAAGTGTGGTGCAAAGATATGATATGAGAGGAAGAAGATCTGTTAGAAATGTGAAATTTCATCCATACAAGTACTGATGAAACTTGCACACTCTGAAGATAATGGTTATGCTCCCATTCAATTGTGCATAGTGGCTTTCTGCTTTGCTTAGTGTCCTTGAAGCAAAGGTAATTGGTTTTTTACTCTCCTGTGAGCATAATGTGGGATACAACTTCTCTCACCCCATAGGGAGAATGCATCATACACTAATTGTATTGGCAAATCAGAATCAAATTGTGTTAATATATCCAAGACTACTAACAGGCTTCATCTGTTTAAAAAGCTCTGTTGCTCTTATCTGTCCAAATGCAGAATTTTCCTTGACCTGGAATGTCATGTCAATAATTCAAATATAACAGTCAGATGATGAATGAAGTTTGCATAGCATTTTCGTAATCTCATAAAAAAGAAGGATGCACGTTTTCAGGACCTGTTATGACCTCTTTGATGGGGACAATTTCCATTTCAATATTGTATCTTGCAAGTTCTGTTTCATAACTATATATTGCAAGGGATTATATTCTTTCTGAAAATAATGTCATGTGAGTTTTTTATAACTTGATTTTTCATTGGTAATACTGCAATTGCTATCTTTTTTCTTTCTTTTTTTTTTTTTTTGTTTTGGTGGGGTTTCTGAAATGATTTATTTATTTATTTTTCTTTTCCTATATCTATGGTGTCTGTAACATACTTCAGTGGAGTGGGGGAAAGCAGAATATAATTTTATGGTTTTCTTGATCTTATAAATGTAAAAGTAGTAGCTTTTATTTAATCTCTGACCTGATGAATAAAGGAAAGGTTCTTATTTATTTATTTATTTTTAAAGCATAGTTATGGGTTCGTTGTGGATGAGATAAAGAAGGATCTCATTTGTAAAGCTATCTTGGTTCAGAAATACATGCTGTAAGAACCCAGAGTAATATGGAACAGGGTATGAACAAGATACAAATTTGCTGTATTTCAGAACACAAACAGCTTGTTTGGGTTAAAGGCAGGATATAGGTATACCTTGTTGCTAGAAGTGAACATAGAGGAACTTCACCTCAGAATGGTGAGATTCTGTCAGAGTGGTGAGATTCTGGAGGTTACTCAGATGCACATGGAAAAATCCACAACAAACCATTTCAAATTTAACATTTTAAGTTTGCTCTTAATTTTAGTCATAGGGGGCTGGACACAGTATATAACTCTCATAAAAAACAAACATAATTCTCAAAAAAATACTCAACAGAGTTCCAGGAACGTGCTGTTCAGATTCTGACCCTACCACCCTGTGTGAGAAACTATGTTGCTCAGTACCAGTCAAGTACAAGCTTCACATAGAGAGAAAAGATGCTCCATTACAGCAAAATATAAATTGGGTGATATGTGTGCACTTCTAAAGCTGTTTTTATTTGAGTTACTGGTACTAAGCATGTATCTACATCTCCCCTCAAACATAATATGTAGGGTTTTTTTTTCCATCAGAAGAGTGAATTTTTTGATGTAATTGCATCTAAGACATTGAATTGTCATATATACTAAAATAAAATAGAAAGAACATCAATCTTTTACTGCCATGAAATTCTGCCTCAATAAACAATTACACTACAATGAATTCAAAACAATGTCATTTCAGTTTAGCAGCATTTCAGGTACTTTCTATCAATTCCTCTAACCACGCAAACAGTAGAGATGCAGAATGTTAATTTTGGCCTGTGTTTCTTCCACACAGTGAATATGTTGCAGACTAGGTCTTCCGTGTCACATGATCAAAAGTTAAATACCATGAATTTTCTCTAATTTTGTGATCTTACATTGTTCTCATCAAACATATATGGGAAACATAAGTTGCTAAAGAACAACAAACAGATTATTTCCATGATGTTCTTGTCACCTTTAGCAGTACCACCAAACAGTGAGAAAATTAATAGTAAGACAGATCACTACTAGTGATCTACTTGGACAGGGACAGATATCCTTTCATTACGCTCTCTGGAGGATACTAGGAAACTTTAATCAAGTCAACCCTCTCTCCAAGTTTGAAAAAAAGAAAATAATTTCTCTATTAAGCATCTCTAAAGATTTCCAACCTCTTTGGTCATGTAACTCAATGCTTAAATACCTGTGACTTATTTCAGAACAAATGTACAGCTGATAAAGGAATACTTGAAAGATAACTCCCTTTAATGAAAGATAGATACCTGCACCTACTGTATTAGCTGATTTAATTATAGATGATGTACAACAAAGATCATATCTCAAGAAGAGTAGTAGAATGTCAATTAGAACTCCTGAGGGGAACAGAAGGGAACAGAACCAACCTACTACACTTTAAAGAAAAAAAAAGCTTCAAATAGTCGTCAAAGTTTACTCCTCAAAGAAGATGCGTACCCTTGACAAAACTTGCTGTACAAAATTGCAAGTGACCTCAGGTGTCAAAATTTGGTGTGGGGAGGGAAGGGTTTGTCAGGAACAGCCAAAATCAGAGAGGAAATCAGGGGATTTTTCAATGCTTAGATACCTGAACTACCTCTGAATAACTGGCCGGCATGGTCTTTCAAGTATGTCATAGGCTAGCTTCTTAGTTATACAGCCATCTTCTTAGTTGAAAAACAAATGTGACAAAGCCCTTGTACGGGGATTCTGTTTCCAGACCATCTCAAAATACTTGTGTAACACAAAACAAGCAGTTAGCTCTTTAAGCCTTAGTTTCTTTGTAAAAGTACAGATCGACAGAAAAAGTTGTTTTAGAGGGAGATAAAGCAAAGACCTGAAAGATAGCTAAATTCCTTGCAGCCACCACAGAAAAGCCACTCACTGCTGACTATAAATGTTAGGCAGACTACCTGATAATGTTGACTGGTGCCGATATCCAGCAAGCACCTTACTTACTGCAGGCCAAGAATCTCCAGTCTAATTGAAGTTCCTACGTTCTGAGGAATAAATGAATTTAAGAAGTCAAAGCAAAGTATACAGCAACTTTATTGCACTTGTTTCCATTTGGGAACACCCTCACAGGTCACTGCAAGGGGGGGGCCTGTGTTTTAATGTTTCTCTAACAGCAAGTGTTTTTCCTGTAGCCTATTTTACACAACCTACTTGCCATGCAAACACTTCACTACACAACTTCACTACAAACACTAGCCAAGTGGCTGCATGTGTCAGTACCTGTCAGACATCTACACACTGCTTCTGTCCTGGCTGAATTCTGCTAAAAGCAAAATCCCTGCACTCTCTGATTCTGTGGTAAAGGAGGAGTTGCACCTCTCTTTGCTAGCAGGTGTGCTAGCCAAGTTTAATGAAAAAAAAAGTGCTTTCATGGTTTATGCTAATCTTGTGTTCCCTGCCTGTCTTCTGTCAGGCAAATCATGCCTGACAAATTTGATGGCCTTCTACGATGGTGTTACAGCATTGCGGGTAAGGGGAGAGCAATTGATGTCATCTCCCTGGACTTGTGCAAAACATTTGACAATGTCCCACATGACATCCTTGTCTCTGAATTGGAGAGAGATGGATTTGACTGATAACCATTCCGTGGATAAGGAACTGGCTGTACGGTCACACTCAAAGGCTTGTAGTCAACAGCTCTGTGCCCATGCGGAGACCAGTGATGAGTGGTGTTCCTCAGGGTTCCTTACCGGGACCGGTGCTCTTTAATATCTTTGTCAGTGACATGGATATTGGGATTGAGTGCACCCTCAACAAGTTTGCCAACAACACCAAGCTGCGTGGTGAGATCAACATGCTGGCAGGAAGGGATGCTATCCAGAGGGACCTGGACAGGCTTTAGAGGTGGGCCTGTGCAAGTCTCATGAAGTTCAACAAGTCCAAGTGCAGGGTCCTGCATGTGGGTCAGGGCAATCCCAAGCACAAATACACACTGGGTAGAGAATGCATTGAGAGCAGCCCTGAGGAGAAGGAGCTGGGACTGTTGGTGTATGAGAAGCTCAACATGAGCCAGCAACATGCGCTTGCAGACCAGAAGGCCAACCATATCCTGGGCTGTGTCAAAAGAAGTGTGGCCAACAGGTCAAGGGAGGTGATTCTGCGCCTCTACTCTGTTCTCCTGAGACCCCACCGGGAGTATTGCGTCCAGCTCTGGAGCCCTCAGCCCAGGAAAGACATGGACCTGGCAGAATGGGTCCAGAGGAGGGCCACAAAAATGATCAGACAAATAGAGCCCCTCTCCTATGAAGACAGGCTGAGAGAGTTGGGGTTGTTCGGCCTGGAGAAGAGAAGGCTCCAGGGAGATCTTATAGCAGCCTTCTGGGACTTAAAGGGGGCCTACAGGAAAGATGGTGAGGGACTCTTTATCAAGGAGTGTAGTGATAAGATGAGGGGTAACGGTTTTAAACTGGAAGAGGGTATTTGATTAGATATTAGGAAGAAATTCTTTACTGTGATGGTGGTGAGACATGGGTGGTGAGACACTGGAAAGGCTTCCCAGGCAAGTTGTGGATTCCCCATCCCTGGAGTTTTTCAAGGCCAGGTTGGATGGGGCTTTGAGTAACTTAGTCAAGTGATATGTGGGTTGGAACTAGATGATCTTTCAGGTCACTTCCAACTCTAGCCGTTCTATGATTCTTCTCTGTATCCAAACAATCTCTTTGTGGTTAAAATGCAACCAAATGATGGTTAAAAGGTTAAAAGACAACCACTCATTATGTACATAAGTGCTAACCATAGAATCATGGAATTGCTAAGGTTAGAAAAGACCTTTAAGATCATTGAGTCCACCCGTTAACCTAGCACTGCCAAGTCCACTAATAAGCCATATCCCTCAGAACTCCATCTACACATCTTTTAAATACCTCCAGGGAGAGTGACTGAATCACTTCCTTGGACAGCCTGTTCCAATGCTTGATAACCCCTTCAGTGAAAAAAAAAATGTTTTTATTGTTTTAAAAGATCAGAATGTTGTTTTCAGTATTGGGACATATTCCATATAAAATAATAAAAAAATCAACACGGAATTCCACTTTCTCTTTGCTGTACGTAACTGGGAACAAATATGTCCTTCTGTGTCAGTCTCAAAAGCAGTGCCTAAAGGAGGTATATGGCAGCATATTCGTTCTCTTCATACTTTTGCCCTAAAGCTCATGAGTACCAGTATAGCTCAACATTGATAGCTTAGAAACATAAAACCTGAAAAGAATTAGGATTTTTATCATGATCCAAGAACTTTATGTGAAAGACACTATAGAGCATAACATTTATAGACCAAATCCCAGATGTAGTTACTATGTTGCCAAAACCTATAATTTTTTTTTCTTATTCAGCCCAGTTGAAATTAAAGTATTGACAGAAACAATTTCTGCCAGGAAAGTAGAAAAGTTAATAAGGGATGATATTGAATCTGTTTTTCTGCATTTATTTTTGCTGGGTAATCCACATCTTACATTCTACAAAATGTTGCTGAAACTAAAGAAAAATAAACCAAAATGAGATGCCAGACTTTTCTGCTGTTTTCTTTTACTTTTGTGTATGTAGAATAAAGCTAGGGGTAGACGTTGAAGTGCTGAGCAGTGTATTTTTTTGCAATAAATTTCAAGTGTGTTGCGCAGCCTGAGGGGAACACAAAAGTATTAAGATGTATTTATATTGAAAAAAAGAGTGATTTTTGTAAACCTGAGAAAGAAATCCATCATGGTTTACATACCATATCAAAGGATGGTTATGACTTTACTAGAGTAAATTCCAAAAAAACTGTGTCTGGGATAGCTGATGTTTGCCACAGTGCCATTCTTTGTCAGTCAAAGTGGTAGCATCATTTTCCTCTATGAAGAGAAAAAAACAACAACAAAACACAGCCTCAGTTGGTTCTTACAAAAGAGAAAATGGAAACTCTTGCTACAGGGAACAGTAGAACAACCTAGAGGGGTAACATGGTAGATATCTTTCCTCTGTTAATACAAGCAGGCAGTCATCTTTGCTACAAGGAATATACAAACAACTTAAAGTCCTTTCCCTTACCTGCTATATTACACAACATGAAGCTATATTTGTACTGAAGCACTTGAAAAACATTAAATGTTATGTTTTTAACCAGCTGGCCAATGCTTCTTATGAACTGAATATCTAAAAGTGTGTTACATAGCTCACTACAAAGTCACCCAACAAGTAAATTTGTGTTTTTCCTCAGACAGCAGTGTCAGAAAAGTTACTTAGTCTAAAAAATATGCCTCTCTATGTATTAGATTACCAGAATAAAATGCTGCTTTATTAGCACTTGTGAAGCTTCTTTTTCCAACAAAGAAAGTATCTTTCATCTTTTCCTTTATGGGTCAAATTCATGTAAGGTAAACTGTTCTGGAGACTAAAACTGTACAAGTAATACTACCTTTATGATAAAAAAAAAGCTGGAGGGTAAAAGGCAGGGAGGGAAAAAAAAAAGAGAAACAGGAAAATGAAATAAGATACATTAGTGTATTTTGCTTTATTGCAAACCTGTGGCTGTTCTTATTAGTTGCTATTCTTGATTTGCCTACCTCATATTTACAATAGTAAACACAGAACTTTCTACATGAAATAAACTGAGCATCCTTCATTTTTTTAGGGAAGTAATAGGAATAATTTTGACAGCTTTTTAATAGCTAAAGAAGTAGAATCTTAGACAGCAGTACATAGCTTAAAAGTCAAAGTCATCTCTTCACTTTTTGCTGTTAGTATTCTACTTGGAAATGTTCCATTGGACATAAGGTGATAAGAAGAAGAGTTATTTTTCAATTCTACTTCTGTTTGATTTATAGTATTTTCAGTGCAAATACTATAATCTGTATTTTAGCTAGGACAGCCTATTTCCAAGAATTGTATATTCAAGATCTTTTACAGAATTAAACAATATTGAAAGACCACAGTTTAAACATCGCTGTAATTTTGTGGGGAAAATTGCATGCCTTTACTCAGTTGTTTCTGTAGTCCTGTACATACACAGTATTTATTTTCTAGCAATTTGGGGCAGCTCCTAAGGTCGGGTACCAGTGGACCAAAGCTAATTTACATTTGTTGAAGCAATAACCTTCACCGAAGGGAAAAAAATTGTTAGAACTCAGTTGTGGAAATAAAAATGAAAAGACTAAATAAAGAAGCACAGTTTCAAAATGATGAAACTACAAGAAAGATAAAGTGGTGTTGACAAAGCTTTCAACTGAGATTAAAAGATGTAGGAAAGCAATTCAGAATATTAAGAGTAGTGCTAGCTGAAAGATGAACCTAAATCTTCCATCCCACAGTCTATTACAATATTTTGTACTTGTTTTTAACATAAATCTGGAGAAAAAATGAAAATATCGACTTTTATGAAATTAAAAGCTATAGATAAATTTGAGTTACAGATAAATGCAAGATCTTCATATCAGCCTTTTTCACAAACACTATTTTTTTGCCATTCTTGAACTTAAAGTCATGATTTCGAATTTCTGACCCAAAAATGTGTGTTCTTTCTATGATGCACAATAATCTTTACCTGCCGGTGAAAAATCATTCAGTGCCTTAAGAGGTTTATTTCAACCTTGGAACAACTCCAGTAGAGGAATTCCTTCAGAAAGGAATCCCGAGGGGTTTGGACTACAATTCCCCAGTTATTTAGCTTCTGTGAAGTCTAACAGAAAGGTCATCTTTCAGGAAAATACTTTGATTCAGGAGTCATCGAATATTTCATTTCCAATAAAAATTCAGAATATTTTAGAGTCAAAATATTCTAATGACAGGTATACAAACTCATTTTGTTTTTCCAAAGAAAAAATCCACTGAATCCACCTACTATAGCTCATAAATTTTTTGAAAATTTGGTTTATAATCCAAATATAGATAATATAATATCGCAGTCTTTTGACACATACATATACACAGATATGTACGTTATACATATATATATACACAGACACATATATTAAAAGGCTACAGGTAATTGAATGGAGGGACTGCAGGTAGATTTAACAGTCAGTGGAGGTTGATTTGAAATTGTACATGCAGCAAAAAAGGATGGTTCTCCTCCACTTTCCTTCTTCCTGTCTCCTTTCTCTCCCCTGTCGTGCCCACATGGCAGTTAGATCAGCTTCCTGATCAGACTTAGTTCTAACAATTTATTTTGCATAATTCTTAGTCAGATCAATGGCACAATATTCTCCAGCCACTGGCCGCACAATTGCTAGAACAGACTCTAGTGAGTTACTAGGAATGTGGCCAAGGGTGGAGTGGGACAACTGGTCTTGAAGGCAGCACAGTTTCTGATAGTCATAAGCCAATGATGATATTGCACCTCAAACACAAAAACAGTGAAGAAAAAACTCTGCAAATTGTATTAAAACTATTAAAGGGAGTATGATTCTAATTGTTGTTCTATTTTAGACAGTGAGTCATTTGAGATAATCCAATCAGAATAAAATTATTGCCAAACTGACAGTTTGAAATAGCTCTGAATCCTTAAAGTGATGGTTCCTTCTCTCCATATTGGAGTTTGCCTCTTTCTCCTACTACTACCTGTGTTCTAGTATAAGAGATCCCTCCACTCATGTCTAACAAAACTGCTCTTTAGGAAGCATTAGTTGCTAGGGAGCGATTGTAATTATAAAACACATTACAAGGTATATACTTTTGTCATTTAAATGAAAGGTGTAACTTCTTTCAAAGAAAAAAGAAAAACAAGTTTGAATTTAGACATTTGAGAAAAAAAATTAAAATGTATGTGATAAATATCATCAAAGTCTATCTGCCACCATTCACAAATTAACATTTGCTTTTAAATTGTTAAGTCAAAGGTGTTAGAAAAGGTATCATCCTTCAGCTATGAAAATTCTAATAAGGTTAGTTATTTAAAAGATACCGTTATGCTTTTTTGGTCCAAATCCAGCAAATGGTTTTCTTAATCCACAGTAGTATAAATGCTACAGTTCTAAAGCTTCTTGTTACATATTTCTGACCATCACCATAAAAGTGCTATCCACATCAAATCAACTTCTTTTGACAAATTATTCCAGGACACCCAGGCCACGTACAAAGTATTTCCTCAGGGAAGTGTTTTGAAAAATAACTCCCTGGAAAAGAGGTTGCTTAGTGCAATTCTTCTTACAGCAACTCACGGGGTTTACATACTTGTCAAAAATCATTGCAAGCTCAGAGATGTCTGTGTGAAGTTTTAAAATGACATCTGATAGATAATCTGACAGCTATGTGTATGAAATTGGATAACAGCAGCAACTTAGAAGGAACAAGAAAAACAAAAGACATTGGTTTGTGTTTGCTCTCAGTAGTTCCCAGGTGTTTTCTTTTGCTACACCAGGACTGTCCACTTCAAACATCTGATTTTAGGGCACACTTTCACATCGACACTCTTCAACTCACTTGGCATAGTTCAGCTCTTACCTTGAATTGATTTTCCCAGGGAAAAAAAAATGGTTTTTTATTTGTTAAAGTTAATAGCATAAATAAAACAATTTAATCTTATCTCTAGTTGGGATTTTGAAGGGAAGTTTTTCATCAGTAATAGCATTTCACCAGGAATGATTAAGTGAGCAAGAGAAAGAAAGAGTCTTCCCAGCTTTCTGCATCCTATCTTCCCACTCCTCTTCAAGGATTTTCAGACTTTCTGAAATGCAGGTTCCCATGTCTTCCACACCAGTCCTCTGCCAGCCCAAATGGCGTGCTCAGTTGCCATCAGAGAGGAAACCATCTCTTCTCCCTGCAAAGGCTTCCGCTCAACCCAGATTTCAAGAGACAGGAAAGGTCAAAACAAGCAAATTCCTCCCTGCTGTCAGGTCACAATCTTTTAACGGAACACAATATACTGAAGCAAGTAAAACAGAAACAGTCTATAACAGACAGAGAGGGCACTGGGAGGAGCAGCCATTTAGACCTTTTAGATGAACTCCCATACATCTCTATGCACCTGTGGTTCTGTTACAGAAAGAGCCTAACTGAATATACAGCTGTTTTTTGTCAGAACCCTACTTAAGGAAAATAAGAGTAGCACAATCACGGAAACTTCCCAGAGAAAATAGTGGGAATGTTAGGTCTATAAACTACACACATTGGATTTGAAAAGCCAGCTACTTAAAGATAGATGTAGTGGCCAAAGTAAAGCTATTTCTTTAGATGGTAGACCCATAAGGCCGAGTTAGGTTTGCAAGACTGAGTTCTTCCTTACAAGGACATAGAATTTCTCTGTGAGGATTCCATATGTTTTTGTTGTGATGGAATTTCCCCTTCAAAAAAAGACCTACTGCTGGTCAAAGTATTTCAAAATAATTGTCAGTCCTTTCTTCTGATAAGCCATTTCAAAGCTTAATTTCCCTTGCAGTTAGACATATACTTTCTTTCAATGCTTAAACAGCTTCATCTTGTGATTACACTTGTCTGCCAGATTAAACAGGTCCCTATCATCAGAAATCACCTGCACATTTATACACCTAAAGCTTGATAAAATCTACTAAACTTTCTCTTTAATAAACTTGATTGAGATCCATTCTTTTATTGAGATATTTGTTTAATTTCATCAGTTTTACAGCTTCTTTGCTATTTTCAGCTTACTAAGTTGTAAATGCAGCTTTTAAAACTTAATACAGTGCTTGTGTGAGGAACCAATCTCTCTTACCAATATACACAGGAACTGTTGTTCCACTGCTTAGATAGCTAAGAAAGACTTATCTCAGAAACAACACATCGCTGGAAGATTAAGTTCAAGTGGATAGTCATCATTATTAATTTCAACATCATTACTTCCAACTATACAGCATCTCGTTACTACGAACACTACTTTTTCCTATAGCACGCTTTTGATTTTTGTTGAATTTCTGTTGATTTATGCAATTGGAACATTTGTAAGCCACATGAAAACTTTATTAGCAAGGATCTTCCATTCCCCCTCCCCCAGGCTATTTATAAAGGTATTAAACCATACTGGGCTGAGAACAAATCTCCACTGGCTGACAATTTCCTGTTTAATTTGACTTTTGATAACTAAGAGCTAGAATGGTTTTAATTCTTTCTATGAGAAATATATAGATTTTGCATAACATTTGAGATAGAGGAAAGTAGAGAGAGGGGAGGAGTAATGAAAATGTTGTAGGATATAATATCAGATACTTCCAGGAACACAGAAATCAAAAATAAATTTTCTTTTGACCAGAGAAGTCAAAATTCACTCATGAAGTTTTCCGTAGTCATGAAACACAGAATACATTGGATGGACTTACTTCCGGGCAGCTATCTTAGTTGACATTAATAGTTTCTTTTTTCTTCCTTATTAGCCTTTCATTATATTCTCAAATCAATTTAAGCTGTCTACTTCATCATCCCTTTTCCCTTATAAAAATATTTGCACCCTTACACATCTAGTTAACACAAATGTCTATTTTAAAGTATCTATGGTAGGAAAAGCTTATCAAAATCATATTTGAGAACTATGGAAAACAAAACAAAACAAAGTGTTAAAGTCTAGAGAGACAAAGAGCAAGAAGATTTCTCCCTCTTTCTCTCTACTATATTTACTATTTTCTATCGGAATCCTTCCTATAACACTGTGGTTGCATAAGCATTTACTTGTACTTAATAACATTTTATTCTTTTTTATTGGTATTACCCATTTTTTTTCCCTGTATGTACAAATAGAATACAAAAGCTGTGAATTTTAAATATATTTCATCTATTGCAGCTTCATATCTTTTGTAGCATTTTTCCATTAAAATACAAATTCAAGGAATTTATTATTAACTCACAATTTTATTTTGTATTGCTTTGCATGATGGGCAAAAATCTTCAGATATTCCCAATAGAATTCCACCTTATATAGTTCAGGGAAGATTTCTTATGTCTCCATTGTGTTTTTTTTTTTTACCTGCAAAGCAACACCTTTACTATTTCCTCCTGAACTTATCTCCTGTGTGAGTATGGTAGATGAGTGGAGGAGGGGGGGTTAATACAGCCGATATCCACTGCTGCCAGTGAATTAATTTGTGTATGCTCCACTAGAGCACACAGTGCTCAGTTACAACAATAATCTGGTACTTTATCCTTAGACTTGTCATCACTCAGTTTATACTCAACATTTGTTTACATCAGTGAGTGTTTCTGTATCATTATAAACTTGAAAAGATTCTTGGCTGAATACGGGTTTGGATGTCTATCATAATTTTCTCTATTGGAAAGCAGCAAACAATCAAAACACAAAGGGATTGTTGCATTGAAGGGCCAGCAATAAACTTTTCCATAGCTGATGTGGACTATGCTTCCATGATTCAATTAATTCTACATGACTTTTCTCACAAGAGAAAATGATTCTTGGTGTTAGTTTCCATGATACATAGAAGCTAAGAAAGCATACTTCTTTCACGCACCCTGGAAACATAAAGCAGTGAGTAAAGCTGGATATCAAATACACACATTCGTAAACATATTCACAAGCATAAAGATATTTCAGGGATAAAGGGAGAGATGAAGAGCTCCATGAATCTCCATTATATCTACAGATAAAATGGAAAATCTGAGATTTGTTTCTCTCATATATCTAATCAGTAATTGACATTCTTTGATATTAAACAAATAGATCCTCGCTTCACTTTTTTGAATGACTGAATGGCATATTAGCTGAAATAATTTATATATTGCAACCCCAAGGGTCAAAACTAACCTAGCATGATGTTCAATCTTATACAATCAACGGAAGATATTCAGTAAGAATAGGAGAAACACAAGATTGAGGTGATCTTCTGTATAAAAACTGAAACAGTTGAATGATTTACTGATCATGATTAATGAGTGTATCAATCTGTATATGAAAAAGGAGAAAAAAGTTACTGAAGTTGATGAAATGCGTAACTGCTACTCAGGCAATACTCCGTACCACAGGAGAGAGGGTTTTCATACTTCCCATTTAAACTTGTCAACCTTGCTCACATTTTGTGATGGACACAGTAGGAGCCCACAATAAACACTGCTGTCTAATGCAAACTTTATGGAACTATGAAAAAGATGGGGTAGATCAAAATAAAATAGAAACATCATTGAGTCTTACACGAAGACATAAACCTGATGGTGAAAGGTTTTTTCTCAATAAGGTACAATTTTATCCAAAAATCCTTGTACTTCCAGGATTGATTTAGCAGACATACACTGGGGTGAAGTACAACCTGTTGCCTCACGACAGAGAATCTGGACTTTTTTATAGATGTTGCTGGTATCCAATATGTAGGCTTCATCCCCGTGCAGTTGTGGCAGATCCTTTTAAGAGTTTTATAAGGCATTTATGTAGAGCATCCAGCTTTCCAGGGACCTCACAATGTTCCTGTGTCTTCACAAAGCCAGCTAACATCCATCCTGGGTTATGTCCTGGTAAACACGAATACTGATGTTTCTGTAATGAGTCTTAAAATGATGTCTTTGTTCAAGAATCATATGTGTTGCTTGATAGATTACACATAAAAATTCCTTTAACAAAGAGTGCAGAAGTGTAAGACATTTTAATAACTATCTATATTACAAATATAAGCATATATATATAAAATTTATAAGTGTGTAAACATGTACGTGTGTGTATATATATGTACATATAGGATATGCATCCTGACTTATCTTCCACATGCCAACTCTTTGTACAGATTCTATATCTTTTCCATTAATTGGTGATATTTTTTCACGATACACTGAAAAAAGAAAATAGAAAAAGGAATGCAAGGGTATTCAGCTCAAGCTCACAGAAAATAAGTTGCTGAACAGAACTCTCTTATTTGGTGTTTTTTTCCAAAATGTAATGATATAAAATTGCAATGCTACAGACACTGTTACTTAGTATTCATATCATGGAAGCAATAAAAGTCTCACAATTTTTGAGAACTATTTGAGTGAACGAGTTTTTGTAATTAATCTTTCCTGCCTGATTGCATTTCAGTTCCACACCTTCCATTTTCAGTCATCAAGAGGCAATGCACAGAACTTCTACTTACCTCCCAAGTACAATCATAACATAGTAAAGTGAAACAATGATATAGACTCAAATCTAGTTTATATTGTCATAAACTGTAAAAACTATAAAATGTTTCAAATTGTCAGTCAATTCTTGATACACAAGAATGACTATTTATTATTTGATTTGTTATGACACCTGAAAAATGTAGCTACTTGAAAGTATGAAAAAACTTTGAGATTTAGGGGAAAAAAGAAATTGGCTGAAATGACATAACACAAGACATCTAAACAGAA
>NW_009646849.1:539683-542217 GCF_000708025.1 Charadrius vociferus | reverse complement strand
ATGGGAAAGGAATGGACAAAGTCTTACACATCTCACTTTGTTTCTGTTTATCTACTTAGGTGATCTTTAAGTGTGTTTTTCTGGAGTTTAGATTTCATTTGGCAGGTTTTTTTTTACTGAGTGAAGAACAAAACAGTGATTCTGACAGGGTAAAGAGCGTATATATACATCACCAGTTATGTTTTAAGAAATTTATTAATCAACAGTGGATTTAGAAAAAACAAAGTGCGTCCAGTAATGAATTATCGTTTACCAAATGCTTCATATTTGACAATGCCTACATTATTGAAATGGTGAAACGTTTCAATAGAATAGCTAATGCTAAGCCTCTGAAAAGTACTGTAGTTGAGCAATTCATTTGGACTTGCATCTTGTCATTCAGTAGAAGACAAATTCCATTATTTCTGCTTGTTAGATTTTATATATATATACACATATACGTATACGTGCATGCACACGTGTATAATTATACAGGCACGATAAACATAATCCATTCCTGTCCTAGAAGATAATCTTATATTCCTGTTTGAAGAAACGGGCTGCTTTAAATGCTAAATTTCCGCAATCATTTAGTGGTAGTTTATGCAATAAACAACCTCTTGCACTTGCTCATTCTCTCTTATACATCAGAATTTTTTCTGGGGAGGAACGTTAAGGCTTTATTGCTGCTTTATAAAAAAAAAAAAAAAAAAAAAAAAAAAACAAAACAGAAAACCAGATCTATGTGCAGCTTTTCCTTTGTACTGTCTGTTCTCTCAAGCTGTGCTTGAATATTCTTTGAAATACCTCCAGCATGCCTCAAGTCTGAAAAGTCATTAGCAGATGCTTAGTACTTATTTAGGTCTAAATTACATGTTCACAAAATATCTCCTATAACGCTTGAAAATTTCCTGCTCCTTTGATTTTATCCTCACAATAGTTGACACTTCTTCCTGGTTTAGCAGAATCGTAACTCCTGGAGTCTAGTTCTTACACAGAAATCTTGTTTCTTTTTCATTGGCAAAGGAATAGAAAATTGTATTTTCACTTCCTATTGATATGAAGGGAAACTTGAAATTTGAGAAGCAAATACTCAAATATCTCCATATGCTTTGGATTAATAGTGCAGACCTAGTTTTCAAGCTTTAAGTTATGATTTTAGCTTCTATCTGTAAAGTGTCACAACTCTACAAAAGTCAAAAGACAAGATGAAATTGTCCCATTTATAAGCAATTGGTAGCTGTTTAAGAAGTGTTAAATAGGTATTTTGTTTAATGTAGGTCAAGGAAAGGGAAAAAACAAACATAATAATTCCAGACATATTGCATTTCAGACCTGTCTCTCTACTACGACCTTCATTCTTATGCTGTAAATAAGAGAAAATCATCCTAAAGTAGCACTAATGAAGAGAAAAAGGGAAGTTCACAGACTTATCTAGGGATTTAAGATAGGTTTATATTATTGTGAGTGTGTATTAGACAAACTCCAGTATAGCAAGCAAAAATTTTAGATAAGGGTTTCAACCAGTAACACAGCTTAGTGAGTGCACAATAGGGAATTTTTTTTTAGGGGTATAATTGCACACATTCTCAAAAGACATTGTAGACATGATTTTTAAGGCTACAGTTTTTTTAAGACATGCTAATTGTGCAATATCAGACTAGAGAAAAAAATAGTTTTAATGACAAGCACAAACTGCACATCCTGGTATTTTGGAACAGCAAGATTGAATCTAAGTTCACTTCTGGATTTTACCACTAAAATTTATTTTACGATGTGCAGAACTATGACCTACAACCTGAAGCCCAAAAGAACATTAGCTGATATTCAAGATCTGAATGTTACCATTTGAGCCCACTGCTAAAATGGAAAATGAGAAATGAGACTGCATTTTTATCAAATTCTGCATTTCTAAACAGTCATAGTTGCTTCCAAAAAAAAAAAAAAAAAAAAAAAAAAATCAAAACCCCCCAAACAAATTGTACATCGTCACAGATGTATCTTGGAAAGTCTTCAGTCTTTCAGACAGAAACCCACTTCTCTAATTGGAAATGTTCCTCCCTCTATGGAAATGTTTTACACCAATGATAACTTGTGTGGTTTTTAAAGAGAAGTTTCCACATTTTAACAATTGATATCCCCGAGTTTGATTCTAATTTCATTTCTTTCAACTAGGAGACTCTAAGTAGTACAATTGATGGAGCGACTCATTCTGGATGTCCTCTCCAAACACATTGAGGAACGGAAAGTTATTGGAAGTGGTCAACACGGATTTATCAAGGGTAAATCATGTTTGACCAATTTGATGGCCTTCTACGATGAGGTAACTTGTTGGCTGGATGAAGGGAGAGCTGTAGATGTCATCTACCTTGACTTTAGCAAGGCTTTTGACACTGTCTCCCATAACATCCTCATTAGGAAGCTGAGGAAGTGCGGGTTAGATGAGGTGACAGTGAGGTGGATTGAGAGCTGGCTGTGTGACAGGACTCAGAGGGTTGTAATCAGTGGCATGAAGTCTAGTTGTAGGCCTGTAACCAGTGGTGTCCCCCAGGGGT